>NC_080571.1:291195947-291500669 GCF_030247185.1 Malaya genurostris
TCATATATAAACCACATACCAGTAAGTTCTTGCTTTGTAGCTTTCTAGGTTGTACCCGAAGTATGATCGTGTATGTATTATGCAAAGGTTGATACTCATTTCCTTCTTTTCGTTACTTTGATTTCTAAGCCCTGCGCTTGAGTTGCATCATAAACTACTAGAACAAAGCACCATGCGTTTCCCTTTTAAGAGAACTTTATGGGAACGCATGGTCGACTACTACTAGAAACTGCTAAGATAAAGCACCATGCGTTTCCTTTTCTCAGAATATGATGGGAACGCATGGTCGACTGTTGTTGATTTTTTAGAAAAAATTAAATATTTTGGTCGTCCACATTTTTAAAAAATATGAAAACATACCATTTTAACATGTCCAAAAATTCTTTATTTATCACTAAAAAATCCAGGGTGGTGCAAAAATTGGAAGAGGGAAAAAATATGTTTCAAAATTTTCTAGTATTTTTTAATAAAAGAAATACATCTTCAAAAATTTTGAAAAAAATTGTGAAGCATCCCCATAATGCCTTAAACATGCCTGATTTTTTTCAAATTTTTCGGAGAAGCAGTTTCTTCAAAAATCAAATAAAATAAAAATCAATAGAACCACCCTAGCTCCGTCAATATGGCAGTTAAAGGGTTGAAACTTTGAGAAAATTGTTTCCAGTCTATGACCTTTCGAATGTGGTATAACAATATGAATTCCCTTTGGGGGCAGATTTCATATGGTTATCCTGCTATAGCCTTTGTCCTTTTAAGGACTGGCTGTAAATGTATATAAGAATTATTCAACTGTTGAAATCTGCAAATGGAAAGAGAAAACAATTAGTTCGGTGAACCGTTCGCAGTGCGAACTTTGCACCAAACTAGTGCAAATAAAACCATCATTCAAGAACAATTGGATTAAGTTCATTTTGGTGACTTCAGACTATGCGAGTCGTGTAGGATGTTTTGAAGTTCGTTACCGGTTATGTCTCTATTATTACTCAGTCACCTGTTTATATTTTGATATGTTATAACTAATGAAGTTTATTGCACAACAGATCGAGATAAAAATCGAATTGATAAAAAAGTTTTCATTTTTCAAAACCATCAAGTTTTTGGGAAATTTTCAAATGTGTTTTTTAAATGACCCAGATATAGAAACGAAAAATTTCTAATATATAAAATCATAATACCAAGCTGAAGCTTGATGAACACTATTCGGATTTAGATTGTTCAAAGAACACAATAATATTTTTCACTTAATCCAGTTTCTGTGGATACAAAAGGAGTTACACAGATAAAAATATTTTATGAATTTACATCTATTTTAATGCTCATATTTGGAGCAGGAAATTAAGCATACCTTATAATAAAAAAAAACCGGAATTTTCATTTTAAAATTCCCGTGCTTGTCCAATCGGTAAACCTTTATTCTCTCAACATTGGCAACACTTTTATACACATTCTGTCATTTTGACGCATATCGTACGATTAGTTTTTGTTTGGCGTCTAAACAAAGAAATTGAAAAATTTTCGTGTGGCGATTTTTATAATGGATGAAAATTCAGAACAACGTGCGTGCATCAAATTTTGTGTTCCAAAGGGATTTAAGTGTTCCGAAACGTTGAAAATGTTAGAAAAGGCCTTTGGTGAATCGTGTCTAGGAAAAACACAGGCATACGAGTGGTATAAACGCTTCAAAGGTGGTCGTACAAGCTTGGATCATGATGAGATCTCTGGCCGCTCAACAACATCTGTTACTGAAGAAAACATTGAATCGGCGAAGCAAATCGTGTTGCAAAATCGTTCTGTACCGATTAGAGAGATTGCTGTGTTGTTGGGCATGTCTTATGAATCAGCCGAACACATTTTAACTGATGTTTTGGGTTTGAAACGCGTAGCTTCTCGGCTGGTGCCAAAAAAGCTTAATTTCATTCAAAAACAGCGTCGTGTTGATGTGGCCAAAGAGATGATTTTTGGCCAAAAACTCAACCAATATCATCAACCAAGCACTGACTCTCCAGATATGGCCCCGTGCGACTTTTTCCTCTTCCCCAGACTCGAATTGCCATTGCGGGGAACGCGAATTCGCTGCGTGAACTAAAGGCCATACCTTCGGCGGCCTATAAAACTTGTATGGAAAATTGGATCAAGCGTTGGCATGCATGTATTGCCGCAGGAGGAGAGTACTTTGAAGGCGATAATAAAGAAATTTATTAAAAATGGAAATTTTGCGTTTTTTAATAAAATTCCGGTTCTTTTTTGATCATAAGGCAAAGTTACTTTGCAGTTCTGTACGTTTCGATATAATATGAACGCAAAACTAAGCGTTAATTGAAAGATACAGTTATATTGATTGAAAAACCAATGTAATCCAATTTAATTTTTCATCGATGATGGTTTTCAATCAAACTTTCGATTCAATTGATGTCTATTTCTTATTACTATAGATTTGAATGTCGTGTAATTTTCTTTTTTTTTCTTTCTGTATAGGCCATTCTCAAATTTTAATGAGAGTAAAAAAGCTGTTGGTATTATTGTAAAATAAGAAATCTGTAACAAACGAGTCTCTCTTGTATAAAACTCGAATAAACTAAAAAGACATTCGAAATCGACAGAATAATAAAAATATTTTTGTGATTACTTTAAAATTTAATTTTAAATATTTTTACCCCTAGTCTGAAATACTAAAACTTTTTGGCCATTATTTCTCAATTTTTCCTATATAATAATTTTTTTTTCCTTTTATTATTGACATTTTACACGGTGTTTGCCGTGCATTCGTGTCAGAGAAGGGTGTTTTTGTGTATGTGGTGTTGTGTGTGAGTGTGTTATTGTTTGTTTATGCTACAGCGCAAGTTTTAATCACTTTTACTTTCATTTTCTTCGTTTCGTATCTACCTATTTTCCTCTACTTTTATACATTTTTACTTTCTTCTTCTTCCTTTAATTTTTCTTCTTCATCTTGAGTTTAATTTTAATCTTCTCCGCTTCGTCTCGTTTATATTTCCGTATGCATTTTCACTTTCTTCTTCTTTTTCAACTTGATCATCATCTTCAATTTACTTTTATCATCTCCCCTTCATTTCGTTTACATTTCCGTATACATTTTGACTTTCTTTTTCTTCTTCTCAACTTAATCATCATCTAGACTTCATCTCTGTATTTCTGATTTAATTTTTCCCCTTAGCCTCTTTAATCGAAACTGTTCCAGCCACTTTTGATCTACAATTTGTTGTTTAATTTTGTTTCACGTAGGAAGTTTAGCAACTGGATTGCTTGTTCATCGGTGTTTCCCAGAGCTTCATATAGACTGCTGCCGATGTTGTATTTTCTTCGCTCTCCATCGTACTTCCTACATTCGAGGATAATATGCCGCACCGTCAGCTCTACACCGCAACATTCGCAGTTCGGCGGTTCTTCTTTTTTCAGCAAGAAGGTGTGGGTCAGCCGTGTATGGCCAATCCTCAGCCGTGTAAGTTGACGCTGTTCAGCAGGGCTGCCGCGATCGGTCCACCTAAGCGTGTCGCGTTTGACCTCCCTCAGCTTCACGTCTCTCGCTTCAAACCACTGCCTCTCCCATCGGAGGCGAATCGCCTGCTTTGCTGCCCTTGCAGCATCTTCCGCTGGAATTGGGATATTGGTGACAGGTTGTGTTTTGCCCTCGTTAGCCAATCGGTCTGCCTCCGTGTTTCCGCTGATGCCAGTATGCCCCGGAATCCAGCAGAAACGAACGGATTTGTTTCGCACTATTTGTTCGATCTCTTGTATCCACGGGTGGCGAGAATGTCCTGCTTCTAAGGCCAGGAGACAGCTAGCCGAATCGGTCATGATCACCACTTCGTTGCGAACATTCGGTATAGAGAGTGCCATTTTAATGGCGTATGCCTCTGCTGAGAAGACACTGCATTCTTTCGGAAGACTGTATTTCTGGGCTATCCCGACGTTGTAGAATGCTGCCCCTACCGTGTCTTCACACTTGGATCCGTCAGTATAGATGACGGTCGAATGGCGGAAACGAGTGTCGAGTACTTGCCGAAAGATCGGATGAACTTTCTGAGGTGGATCTCCTGCGCGAACATTTTCCTTCACCTCCCACACAATCGCCGGTATTCGTGCGTTCCATGCACGACTACTCTGCCGTGTGAGTTGGCCGACAACAGGAAGAGGTAAACCGGTTAGTTCTTCCAGCCGGTCTGATGCTCGCTGGATCAGAGGAAGGGTACCGTTATTCCGGTTATGCGAATATATTCGGATGGCTGTTCGCACTGTGGCTTGAGCTGCAAGTAATTCGAAGGGTAGGGTCCCTGCCTCGGCCATGATCGAGACTATTGGACTGGTAACAAAGGCTCCGGAAGCAAACCGGACCATTTTGTTGTAAGCAGGGGCAAGAGTCTGCAAATTCGGCGATCCTCCTCGACTGACAAGTCCTATCCCATACAGCAACTTCGAGGTGACTAAGGCTGATCCAACCTGCAGCAGAGATGTTCGATTGCCACGTGAGTGTTGGGCACCGATCATCCGAAGAATCCGTAACCGAGACTCGCAAGCTTTTTTCGTCAACTTGCAGTGAGGTCTGAAGGTGAGGGTTCGGTCCAAGGTTACACCCAGAATCCTCAGCTGGTTGGTCGTCGGAATGGGAGTCTGATCGATGGTGATGTCTCCTGTAGGTTCATTCCGTATATTCGGGCTGCAGTAAAAAATGAAGGACTTTGTTGCCGACATGGCGAAACCGACGCTTTTCGTCCAGTGATCGGCAGCCTTGACGGCGGCCTGCAGTTTACGGTATAACCCGTCACTTCTGGCGCCTCGCACAGCGAGGAGGATGTCGTCCGCGTATAGGAGTATGTCAACTCCTTTCGGTATCACTTGGAATATCGGCTGCATAGCGACGAGAAACAGGGTCACAGAGAGGACCGAGCCTTGAGGTACTCCGTTTTCCAGCGGATGTTCGCGAGATAAGTGTCTCCCTACGGACACCTGGAATGTTCGCTCGGAGAGGAAGCTCTGTATGATGTTGAGCATTCGACCACGTATTCGCCATTTTTTCAATGTGCGAACTATTCCATGTCGCCAGGTAGTATCGTATGCTTTCGACAGGTCCAGTGAAGCTATCAGACAGTGCTCGTCTGCGGTTGGAAGCGATTTCTCCAGCTCAGCAAAGTACGTATCCGTGCCCCGTCCGGGACGAAACGCGTGTTGGCGTTTGTCGAGCCGACCATTCAACTCTAGCTCAGTAATTAGGCGACGGTTGATGATCCGCTCTAGCAGCTTTGCCATGCAGCTGGTGAGCGAGATTGGCCGAAAGGCAGCAGGCCCGGTATCGTGACAATTAGGTTTTGGGATGGGAACGACGATGGCATTCCGCCAGCTAGCGGGAAAGTCTCCGTTACTCCAGATTTTATTGAGCAGCTCGAGGAGCGTCACTTTCACGGACAGGGGCAGGCGTTGAAGCAGAGGATACCCTATCATGTCGGGTCCTGTAGAGGCACCTCGTCCTTTGTCGAGAGTCCACAGAAATTCGTTCAGGGTGATGTCGGTGTTGTATACATCCTCGGTATTGGGCGAAAAATCTATGGACTCTCGTTCCGCTCTTGCCTTCGCCATCTGGAAAGATGGAGGGTAGCTGGAGGTCGCTGATCTCTCGCTGTAGTGACTGGCCAGTTCTTCCGCTGCTTCTTCGGGATTGTCTATGAAACCATCCGCTCCCTTGACTACTATGGTGCGTTGTTGCGGCTGCCACGCAAACAGTTCACCGTCTGCCATAGTTTTGTCGTCGAGCTGTCCGGAGAGATTGTTGCTACGAAATTCTCCCACGAATGTTCCTTTGCCTCTTTAATCGCCTTTCGTGCTGCTGCTCTAGCTTCCTGAAAACTAGCCAACGCTGCGGGTTGATCTGGATCGAATCTCTGCAGGCGCCGTAAGGCCCGCAAGCACTTTCGTCGCTGTCGGATGGCAGTCTTCGCTTCTGGGCACCACCATGGTACCGCTTTTGGTCCAACTCGGCCGCTGGTGCGTGGTATGGAAGTGTTAGCTGCTGCTATCAACTTCTCCGTGAAGCTGTCAACATTCCACTCGACGTCTGGGCAGATTGTCTCAGCGGTGATTTGTTCATACAGCGACCAGTCGGCGCGGTCATAGAGCCATTTCCGTCGCACGGTTCGCGTGCTAGACCATCCAGGTATGGTCACCGTTATCGGGAAGTGGTCACTGTTGTGGGTGTCCGAAAGAGTTCGCCATGTAAACTTGGGAGCCAGACTCTTAGAGCAGAAGGTAACGTCGATTGCCGAAGTATGACCAGTGGCCGGGTCGATGCGTGTGGGAGAGCCACTGTTGAGAATCACAAGATTCCTGTCTAATGTCGTGTCAGCTATGAATCGGCCAAGCGCGTTCGATGATGATGACCCCCACGCAAGGTGATGTGCGTTGAAGTCACCCAGAAATATAACCGGGCCATCCAGTTTATCGAGGAGCTCGCTCAAAGCGGTTTGATATTGGGCTGAACTAGGCGGAATGTAGATAGACACAACAGTTACCTGCACCGGCGCATAGATACGCGCAGCGACTAGATGGAGGGAGGTGTTGATTTGCTGACGCTCGAACGGTATACTTTCTCGGATAGCAAGGCCTACCCCATGTTACCAGTAATGGGTGCTGTTTGACTCCAACAGTAGCGTGTAGTTCCTGCCAACGAAGTTTGGAGGTATGACCGTTTGATTAACCTTCGTCTCTTGAAGTGCAATGACGTAAGGTTCGAGGTTGGCGATGAGGAGCTTCAGTTCGCTGATGTTTGCCCTTAAGGCCGCGCAGGTTCCATTGGAGTGCGAAGCAGCTGCCGGAGGAGCTGTTCGTACCGGAACTGATGGTGGATCTTCCAGCAGATGAGTCGGCTGGAAAAGAGGGAGATGCCGCAGTAACCGCTGCTGGTAATCGGTTCGTGGAGAGACTTGCCTGTGAGACGCTTTGCCCCACAGTGCCAGCCGCTGTCGAAACCATTACACTAGATTTTCCACTACCGACAACAGCCGGCACCGGGGAAGCGCTTTGTGTAATATACGTCGTGCGGGATCTTGATGGGCCTTCGCCAGGCGAGAGAACTGGAATATTCGTGTTGTCGCCTGAAACAACGGGCGCAGCAGTATCGGTTTGAATCTTGGGAATAGGAATACTGACCTGTGGGACGCTTTGCCCCACAGTGCCAGCCGTTGCCAACATCACCACACGATTACTTCCAGAATTACCGGCAACAGCCGGCACTGGGGAAAGACTTTTTGTAGATTCGCTGGTTTCTCGGCTGTTGGTTTCGATGAGAGGGTTGATTGTTGGTTGCGTAGGGCGGCGGCCAGGGCAAAGAAGGGCAATCCCTTCTCCCTGCCGTCTATCCCAGGATTCCGGTATCGTAGATGTTTCGGTGGTGTGATCGGCTGCAGAGGTGAATTCGTCATCAACGGGTTGGGGTAAGACGTCCCGGGCGACTCCTTCAACCTGCTGCACTTGCGTCGGAGGGTGTACTACACTTTCTCCGCTTCCGAACCGATAAATCTCGTTGTCCGTGTTCGTGCTAGGGTCGTCATGGTGGTCCAAACGTTGTTGAGTGGCGGAATTATCGAAGATACTGACTGGGGGGTGTGGCCGGTATCTCCACTTCATAGCTGACACAGTCCATCATCATGGGATCGGGTGTAGTGACAGCAGTTTTCTTCGGGGGCGGGCTAGGGTCAGGCGATATGACCGATTTGTCGTACTTTCGGGGGCGGCCAGGGCCTCGCTTCGGTTCCTGAACGGCTGGAGAGTGGCTACTTGATCGAGTGACCGGATTCGACCACGTCGGTGCTGGTACTGGTCTTTGGCTGTGATGTTGACTTCCACGGCTTGCGCTGCGCGATCGTTCATCAGAAATCTTCTGTTTCAGCAGTTGGTTGAGATTGTTCACACTGTTAATTTTTTCGTCTTTCTGCTTGATTTCTTCGCGCAGTTTGGCTATGTCCTCGTCCTTTGCCTTCACGGTCGCTTCAAGTTCCCGCAATCTTTTTTTCAAATTCGCTAAATCGCGATGCCGCTTGGGCATAGCTTCCACCTGTCTGTAGCTCAGTACGTTTCCTAGCCTCTGGGAAAGACACGTTATCGCGGACCTTAATTTTAATGACTTCGACCTCCTTCTTGTAAACAGGGCACTGTCGACTGGTAGGACGGTGATCACCCTTACAATTTCTGCATTGGGAAGCCTCGTTGCACTCCTCTTCTCCGTGATAATCGCCAGAGCAGTTAAAACAGCGTTGTGGCCCAGGGCAACGGACACGGGTGTGGCCGTAGCTGAAGCAGTTATAGCACAACATAGGATTCGGGAAATATGGCCGGGTGGGAATACGCAGCAAACCGATCTTGAGGTACTCCGGGTACGTGGTTTTGGAGAACGTTAGGATCAGCGCGGGTGTATTAACTCTCTTTTCACCTTCTTTCCTGGTGATTCGCTGCACACGGACAACGCTTTCCTTCAGCATTTCAGTCAAAATGTCTTTTTCGTCCATTTCGATAATGTCGTAGCAGGAAATGACACATCAACTTACGTTCAGGTGTGGATGAGGGGCTACTTCAACTTCAGTTCCATCGAACAGCTTGGTTAGTGTTAGCAGCTTGGCAACCTGGGCAGGGTTGCGAATCTTCAGAAGGTATTTCTTTCCCTGATCCTCGGATTTAGCGCTTTCGATTGGTCCACCGACAAAGTTTTCCACCGATTTCCCGATGATGAAGGGATTTTTCGGAAGTGAAACACCATCCTTTCCCGTCAGCTGAAGGAATGTCAACTCACCGAATTTATTCGTCGGGTCCATGTAGGTCGGTAATCTAGGCCCGACTGACCCTCCCGGGTCGTCCGCCATGTTTTAGGTGGTAACGGTCACCCGTTACCTACCCCAAATAGCCTATTAGTGGCTGAAAAACCGATATCCTACCTTTTCACTGTAGGTGTTCAAAAAAATTTGCACCGCACTGTGTTAACACACTTACGGGACACACTGTAGTGTTCCCTGGATACGAATCGAGCACCTTTGAAATTTTCCGAAATTTCACTTTTCCAAAACTTTTTAGCACTTATTATTATCCGACGAAATCTTTGTTTGGGCCCACCGCGACCCACGCCACCGGAGTGGTGAATGAAAACAAACAGCCAGCTAGCCGACTATTGTTATTGTTTCTTTCGGGAGCACGTTGAGAGAAAACAAATTCACTGTTTTAAGCCGTTTTTTCACCGATTTGCACCGGACTTTCACTGTTGGCGTCTTCTTTGTCACCTCACTCGCTGATATGTGTACTTATGTACCGCGGCGATCGCGAATTACTCGGAAAACACCAGGTAAAGTTCAGAGCGCGCGCGCTATGACAAGCAAGCATTGACGGCGTGCCAAAACTGTATATAATAATAATAATAATAATAATAATAATAATAATAATAATAATAATAATAATAATAATAATAATAATAATAATATTAATAATAATAATAATAATAATAATAATAATAATAATAATAATAATAATAATAATAATAATAATAATAATAATAATAATAATAATAATAATAATATTATTAATAATAATAATAATAATAATAATTATAATAATAATAATAATAATAATTATAATAATTATAATAATAATAATAATAATAATAATAAAAATAATAAATAACAAATTGTGTTCTCATTTTCGGAAATAGACGAACCTAACGACGTCAAAAAAAAATAACGAACAGAGTTTTTCATTACATTTTCTCTGGACATAAAGAACCATTAAAAAAAATTCTGGAAATAGTTTGAGTTTTGACTACCTTGACATTTATGGCGGTTTTTATACTCGAAGTGAAACCCTTCGTAATCGACCATAAAATGAAGCTAGTAAAAGTTCAGGAGGTTGTATGTACAGACTCGTTAAATGTTATATTTTGTGTTAAGACCTACTTTTTAGCTATTTCATTATTTGCTTACGTAATAACCGTGATATCAACAATGATCTGACAACCTTTTAGCTTCTATGTAGTAAAACAATTAGAGAAAGTTATAAAAAAATATAACGAAATCAAATCTGAAGATGAAATCGTCACACTCTCACTTGATGAAATATTGTCAAGTGCATCCTGATTAGTATAGTACAGAAAGACGTAAAGCAAAGCCTTGGTATTACATTCCTGTGGTGGAATTGGACCTTCTATTTCAACAGACTTCGCAGCCGATTCAGAGTGTACAGAACCATTGCATGGCTGGTGCTACGATTCTACCGACACTACGAATCCTTCCAAGTCGGGGCTCGAACATACGACAGCTGGTTTGTAAGGCCAGTGCCTTATGCATTGAACCGCCAACCTGGGACGACGTAGTCCTACGTGAAAAACGATGCGATTTGTAACGAAGTATCACAAAATCTGACAAATGTAGCTAAATTTTGTCTTTGGCATGAAATTTTGCGTTATCTCTAAAGTTCGAGTTGAAAAAATTGAACAAAATCAATAATTAGCAAAAATTTGTTGTCCATTATTTCTTTATCTGGATCCACAGTGTCCTAATATTCGTTGGCACAATATATTGACGAAAAAAAAGGATAAACATAATACAAAAATCGAAAAATACATCAAAATTTGGCTTAAAACTGTTTTAATTTGTAGGTTATGCTAGTTACTGACCAAACGAACCGATTTCAGCTATACCGGTTCCTAGTTCCCGGTTCCGAAAGTACCGGAAATAGCAGTCAAAAACTCAAAAATGGAGTTGTCTTCATTTTCTCAGGGATGGCTGAGTAGAATTTAGCAAACTTAAACTCAAATGACTGCTATTGACTTTTGTTCGGATCCGAATTCCGGTTCCGGAAAAACAGGGTGAAGTGTGTTTGAAATGTGAGTTCGTCATATAGAGCGAGAATGAAAAAACGAAGAATTCGCATTAACTTATCTCAAAACTGTTTATAAATTTAAAAAGGTTAGACTAGCGTATGCCCAAACAAAATGTTTTTGTTCTTACTCAAAATTCAATGTGCAACAAAAACCACTGAAATGACGACTAAAACTCACCTGATAAAGACGACTACACTGACGACTGTTTCTAAATATGATCAACAAAAAATAAACACGATCAATTCAAAACCCAAAAAAAATATACCTTTAATTTAATTCTGCCAGTCAGAGTCCAAACCAACGCCGTTCCACCTTGGTTACACCATTCGTCCAAAATGGCCGAACCAGCCGGGTGCCGGGGAGCAGTCTGCAAGCCTACCTAATGTTATTTCATGTTGACCACTTCGTATGTCGCGAGTCGATTCGGCTGTTTTTTTTTGGTTCATTTTTCTTGCGTTACCAAATTTTCGGCCTGCGTTTACACGGCCATCCTATCGAGCCTGTCGCTGTGTTTGTGGCTTTGTGCTCAGGTATGTTGCAGGCCGTTTATTCGCCAATGCTTTTTTTTTTTCTGTAGAGAAGAGGGGGTTTCTTTTCCTCAATCAAAGTGATTTCAGTTAAGATGGGTCAGTTCGCCGTCTAATGGCTGAGCGATTTGAGACTATTTTTGGATTAATGTTTTTTTTTCTTCGCGTTTTGCACCGGAGCTTGCCCTGAAGCGGATAGGAATAGTTTGGCCGGTTTTCTGCGGTTAGCCTTCCTGCGCAGCCATATTATGTACAGGAGAAATGTGCTGAGTGTTGAGTACTTTTGACTGGTCATGGTTTGCGAGAGGTACCAATTCGGGGTAGGCACAACCAATCCGAATCTGCTGGAAAGATAAATTATTGCTGGTCACTGACCGCGTGTTTTTTGTTTGTTGTTTTTGCGATGGTAAGCAGACTGGAAGGGTAAGAGGATATTTGTTGTTTTAATTTCTCAAGTACACACACGTGTGATTATGCATAAGTCAAGTGGAACGTTGAACCACCGTTTGCTTTCGAGTTTTTATACTCTTGAAATGACCATCCAAGGTTTACTCGGTTCTGTCGAAATGATTGTCGAAGTAATTGGGTTAATATGTGAGATATCAAACCAATCTCTACCTACATCTTGAGAAAAATTATCCTGACACAATACGAAAACACGATCAGTTTCAATAAACTTTAAATTGAAGTTAAAATTTGGGTATAAATTAGCACTGATTTTGAACTAAGGTGCGCTTAACTGGGAGCCAAGCCCACAAATTTCGCTTATCTGGGAAAATCGCAGCACAACTCAGGAATCAATCTAATCGAACAGAACCTCCGTACATGTTTAGACTTTGCACGGCCGCTGTGTGGTCCAATACTCAGTCTCGTTACTGAGTATTGGACATTATCGTCAGAAAAATCTTCACACATAATCACCAATCTAATTTGATATATCAGCTTTCTAATCATCGTATTGAACTCACTTTGCTAAAATTGAAATTCCACGTTTTAGGATTTCGGATTTATTTCAAAGCTATAAGGATTTCAAAAATATATTCAATTTTGTCGTGTTGAGTTTCAAACAACTTTGGAAATTGAGTCAATTTTAACAAATATTTGTGTAAAACATTAGTTTATGACTTCATAATGAAAAACAAACATAAGATTTTAATGACAAATTTTTCAGACCCGCACTTTCTGAGTAATCAAGTTTTGCAATGTAAAACGGCAATAAATTATTAAACAAAAAATTCAACAAAGCTTGAATGTAATCACCTAATTATTTTGATGTTGATAATTTATGGTTTTTTGGCATTAAAAATCGCTTTGGAACATAAAATTGCCCACAAAATATTTTCTACAAAATAGCCAACCAAGAGTCAAAAAATAGAATGTCATTCAAAAATTTTTTTCAGAATGATTTCAAAGGGGAGCGGGTCATTTCGCCGAAAGTCGTTTAGCCGAATCCCATTTAGCCGAAAGTCGTTTCGGCGAAAGGGATATTTCGCCGAAAGGGTAATTTTGAATACATAACATAATTTATTAGGAAACTGCAAATTCTAGTTATTCATCAAAATTATCTATTTGTTTATATGTATCCTGAATAATTGATGTGACGCAGCCACATAACCGAAGCCAAAATGGCGGCGGCCTCTTGCATACAAACCTGTAACCTCGTCCTCGTTTTCCCGGTCTACTAAGAACTAGGTTTCTTTGCATCAGTTAGGTTCGAACGAGCGGTAGCGAGGTCGGATAGCATACGAACAAAACGATGTGGCGAAGCCGCATTAGATATTTTTTCATCTACACTCAGTTACCGAAAAATACCGCAAACAATTGCCTGGTAGATATACTAATAAAATCAACAAGTTTTTTTGGGAATTTCATTCTGAGGATCATAAATAAACCTACAAAAATTATTCAAGTCTCTGGATCATTTCAGGAGTACGATTGTAGGTCAACAATCACGATATTAAGACTAATGAAGAACTCGCCGAAATAACCCTTTCGGCGAAATGGCTTTCAGCGAAATGACTTCTTCGGCGAAATGACCCTGATCCGTTCCAAAGTTATAAACCTGTTTGGTTTTACGCCAAAGTTTTGGAAGCCCAATGTAGTTTTAAAAACACAAAAAAAACTTTTGGAGTTTAAGAAATCACATGATCGCAGGGACTACAAAATCCTTCTGATCGGCTCGAAATTCCCTACTTTCCCCTAAAAATTTTAAATATTGTAAAAATAGCAATAATAACAATAATAACATTTATGAACAAAATAGTCAAAAACTGCAACAAGGAGTAAAATAACAATAATGGAAATGATGGCAATAATAACAATAATAACAATAGCAGCAATAATAACAATAGTAGTAATAATAGAAATAATAGACATATTAGATATAATAAAAGTAATCGAAAAAATAGATACAATAGAAATAATAGCAATAATAGCAATAATAGCAATAATAGCAATAATAGCAATAATAGCAATAATAGCAATAATAGCAATAATAGCAATAATAGCAATAATAGCAATAATAGCAATAATAGCAATAATAGCAATAATAGCAATAATAGCAATAATAGCAATAATAGCAATAATAGCAATAATAGCAATAATAGCAATAATAGCAATAATAGCAATAATAGCAATAATAGCAATAATAGCAATAATAGCAATAATAGCAATAATAGCAATAATAGCAATAATAGCAATAATAGCAATAATAGCAATAATAGCAATAATAGCAATAATAGCAATAATAGCAATAATAGCAATAATAGCAATAATAGCAATAATAGCAATAATAGCAATAATAGCAATAATAGCAATAATAGCAATAATAGCAATAATAGCAATAATAGCAATAATAGCAATAATAGCAATAATAGCAATAATAGCAATAATAGCAATAATAGCAATAATAGCAATAATAGAAATAATAGCAATAATAGCAATAATAGCAATAATAGCAGTAATAGCAGTAATAGCAATAATAGCAATAATAGCAATAATAGCAATAATAGCAATAATAGCAATAATAGCAATAATAGCAATAATAGCAATAATAGCAAATAATAGCAATAATAGCAATAATAGCAATAATAGCAATAATAGCAGTAATAGCAATAATATAAAAAATAACAAGTAATAGTAGAAATAGCAAAAATAGTAAAAATAGCAAAAATAGTAAAAATAGTAAAAAATAGTAAAAATAGTAGAAATAGTAAAAATAATAAAAATAGCATAAATGTAAAAAATATAATTAGCAGAAATAATAAAAATAGCAACAAACACCAAAAAAATTGCAGAAAATGTATAAATAGCAATAAAAGCAAAATGTACAGAAAATGTTAAGATAGCAAAAATATTTAAAAAAATCAAAAATAGTAATAATTGCAGAAATAGCAAAAAAACAAGAGTAACAAAACAGATTTAAAAATAGCACAAATAACTAAAATAGCAAAAAATTGCAACATATCAAAAACTGCGAAAATAGCAAAGTATAGCAAAAATAAAATAATAGCAATCATTGCAATAATAGCAAAACATAGAGAAATTAGAAAAGAAATTGCAATAATAGCCAAAACAGCAAACATTTGAAAAATAACTAAAATTTGCAAAAATAGCAACAAGAGGAAAATCGAAAAATTAACCAAAAAAGGAAAATAAAAATTATATTTAAAAAAACGCTAAAATAACAAAAAAAAAGCAAATATTGCAAAAAAATACAAAAAGTTCTTTTTCCCACTAAACGTTGAATTCCATCATTGCATTGATAAATGTTCATTAGAAATATATCTTATACCAACCTCTTGTTCATTGATTGATTGAGTTCATTACTAACTTTTTCAAACATTTCGTTCTAGACTTATCAGAGCGTGAGCGGTTCAAATTGATCTGCTAGTTTAACTTAGTAGTTCACCTACTACCGGTAGGCAGATGTAATATTAAATGGAGCTTGAAGTTTGAAATTCTTAGTTCTTCTCGTCTTTTAACTCCGGATCCGGAAATGGAATTCAAATTAATTTATTCAGTGATTCCATTTAAATCTATGTGAAAATAGGATCAGTCATATATCAACTGAAAAAAATCAGCTGAGATCAAGTCTCACAAATCAAAGTGAAATCCACTGCGGAAGCTCGTTCGATTTTTTGGTGGGTGTCATCATTTCTTGGAAACCAATCATTGGAAAGCAAAAAGCTAAACAGTTTCATATTCTGTATCGAATTGGCTATGGTCGGAATTAGAATGAAAAATTTCCACCGAGAAAAAACAATAATATTTGTCAATATTTTTTTTAACTATTGATGAATATTTTTGATTGTAGTTCCGACCATACAGAGATATCGAACGAGTAAAATGCCATTTGGTTCATGTTGATACGTGCAAAAGTTTTAGAATACGAGTGGCACCCCGTTGAAGAAACGTGGTTTCGAGAAAACCCGAACAACGTTTTTATTCGTGACTAATTCTGCTTGGAAATCGTTCTCTCTTTTTTTCTACAAACTTCTCGGTTCCGTGTGCCTTCGGGACTAACTTTGTATCATTTTCAAGAGTTTTTAAAAAATATGTTATTTTTATTTTGAGTAAAAATACACAAATTTTCATTGCTTCGCCCCTTAGGTCAAAAATGAGTAGATGCTAGTTAAAACAAGTTTAAACTTGTTTTTACTTGTTTTTTTTTAAATGAAATTGAGTGGTGTGTCACTAAATTTTGAATTATAATTATTAATGAGGGTGAACCAATAGTTAATTTATTTCGAAAGCAAACAGTACAGCTCAAACCGGAGACAATGCCTGCCTCCAGTGTAGCCTAAAATCAAATCGATATCAAATGACGAAAATAAGAGTAACCGGAAAAAAAATTATTATCACTGCACGCGCAGTGTTCCCTTCGTCGGGTACGAACGATACGCCATGGTTATGCCATTTCACGCCACACAGCCTACCGAGACTTAACTTGACGAGGTCGGTAATCTTGCATTCTGTTCCCATCCGTTGGTACCTGCCTGCCACCTACCGACAACCGTCCAAAAATCGCCCGCCAACTCTGCTTCCGCCGAGCCCAACCAAACCCAAATGAAGGAGCGACAACAAAAAAAAGCAACTACGCAGCATATTGAGGAACAGCTCTGCTTGGTCTGACACATAGCCTGCCTACCAACCCAATGCGGCTTGTTACAGTTTGCTCGACCGACCGATGCGATCGTAGTAGGCATGCTGCCGTGCGAAGGGACAATGGGTGAGTGAGCAAACGTTCTGTCGAACTACACGACTCCTCAGTCCGGCAACGTTAGCATCGAGCGGGGGCAGCAAACAAACGGTCGAAATATGTAGTCACCGGAGTGCCAGAGGGGGAACGATGCCTCGTTCAGCAACCAACAGTCGGTGTAGTTGGTAGCGGTAAGGCGATGGGTGGTGGGTGGCAATGATGAATGCAAACAACCCAGCCAGTCGTAGCCGAAAGGAGAATGAGAAATTTCGTTCGCACGTGGAGGTACGGCACAACATTTCGACCGGCAGCGTTGTTTTCGTGTTCTTCGTTTCCCTTTTCGTTCGTTTGGCAGCGAAGTTGTTTTTTATTTGGTTTCGATTTTCCACTACACCTACAGTAGGTCGACCGACCAACACATTGAAAACCGTGGTCGTGCTTGGCGCAGTATGGGTGAGACGGTCGTTTCGGGCGATCGGCGAAACTTCGGCTGTTGTATTCGGTTCGTCTGGTCGGGCCGAAAAAAGACCGAAAGGGACAAATCGTTCGGCTTCGGATTCGGGATGATGCTGCACAGCAATTCCAGATGTATGCTGCGCTTTTGAAGCACGATTGATCCAGTTTTCGATGCACTTGGAACTATGAACTTGATAATCAAACGAAATAATAATCAAATTTCGCGTGATTGATGAATTATTACACACTAAAATTCGTTCGGTAATTGTTAGCATCGTTTGACGAGTTTCGAACAGCTGTACTACCGAATATTTTTAATCTGTTGATATATCAACACAAATAAATATTCGTTGACAGCAATAGATTAAGGTGCTGCTGTGATGAAACGTTATTTCAACTGAAAAAAATCAGCTGAGATCAGTAATTCAATTTAAGTGTGTAATCTTGTGAGACATTCGTTAATGATAATCTTTTTTCAAAAATTTCAAAATAAATTTTAGTCATTTTGGTTTTGGTACCTCGTGGGTACCGATTTGTGCAGAAGTGCACATGACTGTTTTGATTATTTTACGTTTCGCATTCAGCTCATCAGTGCATTAGCAGATTATGTTGACTGCTAATGCCACCTCGCGGATCAACATAATCCGCTAAGCAGACGTAAAGTCATTGCTATTTACAACGCACTTATTTACACCGAAGTGCTATGTCTATCCTGACGTCCCAGGCGAAAACGAATTTACGACTTTATGGCCGCAAACATATTTTAGTCATTTTGGTTTTGGTACCTCGTGGGTACCGATTTGTGCAGAAGTGCACATGACTGTTTTGATTATTTTACGTTTCGCATTCAGCTCATCAGTGCATTAGCAGATTATGTTGACTGCTAATGCCACCTCGCGGATCAACATAATCCGCTAAGCAGACGTAAAGTCATTGCTATTTACAACGCACTTATTTACACCGAAGTGCTATGTCTATCCTGACATCCCAGGCGAAAACGAATTTACGACTTTATGGCCGCAAACATATTTTAGTCATTTTGGTTTTGGTACCTCGTGGGTAACGATTTGTGCAGAAGTGCACATGACTGTTTTGATTATTTTACGTTTCGCATTCAGCTCATCAGTGCATTAGCAGATTATGTTGACTGCTAATGCCACCTCAAAATAAAGTTTCTTTCAGCAAAAATGCAATGATAATAAAATGATTTCTGTAATTATTGAACTATTAACTAAATGTTCTGTTGAGATGGATTAAAAAAAAAAGAAATACGACGTAATTTTATATTCAATATTAAAGTATCTGAATTTATAGAGAAATGTCCCTGAATGTATAGGCAAGTATTTAAAACAGCCTAAATTTAGCATGGAATTCAAAGCAAATTTTCAGAGTTGCCTCGAATAAGTCGAAACAAAAAAATCATAATTTGCAAATTTGTTCAGGAGAATCGAAAGTTGTTCAATATCGTAAACTCTCCAATAAGAAGCAATAGATTCGAACTTGACCGTTTTTATTTCACGAAACCAAGGAAGACAAGTAATCACTAATTTACAATCCGAAAATTCAATATAATTCAATTTCATATGCTATTTTTAATAACGTGTAAACAAAAAGCCAGACCGATGAAAATACAAAAAAAAACTTAAACAGGAATTCGCTTACCCTGGACACAAGAAAAAATAAATATTTAAAAAAAACTATCAAACAGTCTTACCCGACGAACGACAGAGTGAGAAAAGTAAGTGGGCGGAATACTCAGAGCGGGATTTGAGAAATGAGTCCAACCAGCAGACAAAGATACAATATAAGATATCATCCGGGGTGTACGTGTATAGCGCTATTTAATCGGGTTGCTTTCTGGAATGTGTTCTCCCATTGACCAGAATGGCTTCGTTGGTAGAGCATTCTCACGGTAAAAAGAAGGTTATAGTTTCGAGATCTGTCTCTGAGCAATACTTGAACCCAATTTTTTTTTTGCTGGTTCATTAATCTATCTTTTCCTTCGGTCTGTTTCTGGTTGGTAATGGTGGAGAATCAAACACAGTAATATCGTGATAATTTTCAGTGTCATAACACAAACCTAGAGTAAAATCGTACAAACAGGGTGATTTTTTTTGTCGTATTTTTTAATTTAACACAAATTTTGAATGAAAAGTGGTAAAATGAAAAATTCGCGAGATCAGTTTACAAATTTGACCATTGTTAAGAAGGGTCAAAGCAAAAAATCCTTGCAATTTTTGAAATCATCTATCTCAGAAACGGTTTATCCTATTGATTTGGTGTCTTCGGCAATGTTTTAGGTTTAAAGGCTTGTGAAAGAAATATACTTTCTCGCAAAAATCGGTTGTATGCTTCGATTTCGAAAATGAAACGTAAAAATCAATTATCTTAAAAAAGGTAGACTTTCTTTACGTTTCACCTTCGGCTCATCAATGCTTTAAACCGGTTCAAATTGAATGCGAAATGTGAAGAAAGTCGAATTTAAATATGTGTTTTTTGTACAATCCAAAAAAAAAACACATCAATGCTCAAAAAAGATATTGTTTTTCAGTTGATTTGACGTGAATTCGCTGTGTCTATACTCAGTTTTTTGTAATGACTGAGTGGAAAGAAGAGATTGCGAAACAAAATGAATGAGAATTAACAGAAATGATATTTTTTTGAAAAAGAAACGACACACCAGAAGCAGGACTAAAAACTATTTAGATTAATTGAGATAGTTAACTTAAAATCGACTGGAAATCTTGACTATCTTAAAATGGACACAAAAGTTATTGCCTATATTTAGGCGAATGTATTGATTTTTTTTTATTTCACGTGATGTTTTTAAGGATAGACAATCCATCAGAAAAAGACGGGAGGGTTATGTCAGAAATATAACTGGATGACGTGAATACGAATAAAACGTACAAAAGTAAGTAGGTAAAATATGCAATTGCCACTTTCAATAAGAACATATTACAGTTATTTGTTTGGAATTTGTTTACTGGATCGAAAAAGAACCGGATTAGATAAAATCTCAAGGTTCGGTAGCTGGATTTTTTTGTTTTGTTTTGTCTCGATAATAGAGGTTTTAACCTTAAGGTCATTCGCCTCTCGGGTCAGAAACACTGTATGACCCTCTGCGCGGGGATTGGGATTCGAACTCAGATGAATTGCGTGAAAGGCATCACGCTATTCTCGTTCCCCAAGCTGGATTCTGGACACGGATTCTAAAACCAAATTCTGGAACCAGAACCAACCGAAATGATGTGCTTTTGAAGCTAGATCGAATGAAACGTAAATTTCTATTTATTCAGTAGGAAACGCGGAAATGACATGTTCAAGGATTGTTTTAGTCTTGTTAGGACGTAAAGACGTCTTGAGCTAGTTTTAAATTTGATCAGTACCTAACGGGGAAAACAGATTGGACAAATGACATGCGAATGCAGTTATGTAATGAAAACCGCGAAAATGTTGCCACAGAAACGGGACTCGAACCCATTAGCTAGCTCCTAACCGGGGAAATCGTTTTGCCAATTAAACTACGATAGCCGCGTGATGTGCGTGTGTGTTGTTTCTTGTTGGATGTGTTTCCATAGAAGTAGGACTATAAATAAATGCTGTGGTGGCCAAGTACAGCGAAGCATGTGTTTTCAATTGGCAAAACAATTTCCTTGGTTAGTAGTTAGCTACGGGTTCGAGTCCCGTCTATGCGGTAAAATTTTCACGATTTTCATTGCATAATTGCATTCACATGTTATTTTTTCAAACTGATTTCCCCGTTAGATACTGATCAAATTTAATTCCTAAATTTATGTTTATTTGTTTAGAGTTTTGTCTTTCTCATATACAAAGGTTATGCAAACACTGTGAAAACCGACTTTTGAACCGAGGCCCGGAGGGCCGAGTGTCATATACCATTCGACTCAGTTCGTCGAGTACGCAAAATGTCTGTGTGTGTATGTGTGTGTGTATGTGCGTATGTGTGTATGTAACGTTTTTTTGCACTAACTTTTCTCGGAGATGGCTGAACCGATTTTCACAAACTTAGATTCAAATGAAAGGTCTTGTACAAAATTCCTGAATATTATTTGGATCCGACTTCCGGTTCCGGAATTATGGGGTAAAATGTGCAAAAAATTGTGAAAATAAGTGCACTAACTTTTCTCAGAGATGGCTGAACCGACTTTCACAAACTTAGATTCAAATGAAAGGTCTTAAGGTCCCATAAAAAATTCCTGAATATTATTTGAATCCGACTTCCGTTTCGGGAGTTATGGGGTAAAATGTGCAAAAAAAAGAAAATATGTGTTCTAACTTTTCTCATAGATGGCGCGACCGATTTTCACAACTTAGGTTCAAATGAAAGGTCCTAAGGTCCCATACGTAATTCCTAAATTTCATCAGGATCCGACCTCCGGATCCGGAAATATAGGGTAAAGTGTGTTAAATAATTTATACCATCACTGAAAATAGCGAAAAACCGTAAAAAGTTTTCTAAATCGACCTCAAATCTTTTCCAATTGATAGTTTTTATCAGTAGACGGTCAAACAAATCTATTTCGGTTATTCTTTTAAGAATCGAAGAAAAATAATTTTGAAGAATACCACAGTATTATATATGATAGTATGATTGATATGAGAAAGGCATCATTACACCACTAGGTGGATTAAAACAGGTTTATTGTTTGGTACCGCATGGATACCGGTTTTTTGCTAAGTGCACATAAAGCTTGCTTCAGATAGAATTGGAACAAAGACAACTGCCTGTATCTCAGTGATTTATTATTGAATTCAAGATCTTTTTTATACCAATGTAGCGTTTTCTTTATACTTTTAAGAAAAAATACGGATAAAATTATTCGTCACGGTTTCGAAGGAATTTTCGAATTTTTCCTGTAACACGGCTCATTAGGCGGCGCACACCTTCTTCGTCCATCGGTTTAGCTATCTTATTCAACCAGGTCGTCATCTGATTGATGTCTTTGACAACATTTCCCTTTGTCTTGAGTCTCCTCTCTATGATTGCCCAGTATTTCTCAATAAGGCGGAACTGGGGGCAGTTAGGTGGGCTAAGGTATTTCGGAACGAACTGGACCCCTTTTTCTGCATACCATTCTTGAACGACTTTGCTGTAAATCACGGTCCGACAGATTAGGATTCCTCTTAATCTTCTTCAAAATTTTACCACGCAGTTTCCGGTCGACAGTTCCCCTCTGACGATTGGCTTGAGACTTCCGAATCGTCGTCAATGTTTCCTTATACCGTTTGATAACGCTCCATACGGTATTTCTTTGCAATTTCAGCTGTTTAGCTAGCCTAGATGCAGACCACAATGGATTTTCCAAATAACTGTGCACCTTTTTTTCCATTCTTTCGGCTCCCATGTTGATTGTTTACAATGTACAGTTCATTTGCGGAATGTCAAAAATCATACGTGAAGCTGACAAAATTCCCGACACGTGGGCGCCAAGAGCTACCAAAGCCACCAGGAGCGCCACAATATGAGCAAAAGTTTGTTCCAATTCTAAATGAAGCAAGCTTTAACTATTTTCATTTTTTAAGCAGTTTATGTTGAACCGTAAGGTGGTGTCAGCAGTTCAACATGAAGTGCTTACGCACTGATGAAGTGAAGGCGAAACGTAAAAAGTGAAGAAAGCAATTTGATTTGTTTTCTATGTTGCGTCTTTGACTCATCATCATGCGTTAGTAGTTTATAATGAACTGCTAAAACTTAGCATAAATTTAGGGGGTAATAATCTATCTCTCAAATTACTACAATTTGACCGATCAGTTTAGACATTGCTTTCGGTGTAAATAAGTTATTTGCCAAATGCATTAACTTTATGTCTGCTCAGCGGATTATGCTGATCCCCGAGATGACAACATAATTAACTATTACACTGGTGAACCGAAGACACATTCTTTAGTGCTAAAGTAAGCGAATTTACACTCCTGTTCGAAAGCAGAACACAAAAAAAATTGAATTTTACAGATGACTTAATCCCTCATACGATGTAGTTCGTAAAGATCTAATTAGTCAACTGACGGAAAATTTCATTTGTAATGACTTTGTTCTTCAGATATGGAAAAGTGTGCTTTTATTCAAGAAAGTCTCAGCCGGATACAAAAACAAACAAAAAATATTGTTGGTAACACTCGCGTTTGCAGTGGTGTCGTTCTCTCATCGTCGAGGGGGCACACTTCGGTAGTACCGAACATCCTCCCCCCGTTGAGCTCACTCAACAGGTGGTAGTGGCAATAACTCCGGATGATTGTCCTCAATCGGCAAAACAGAAATTTTGCTGATTGAGCGACGATAAGTGGAACCATCAGCAAATACATCAACGGATCGCACCAACCTGTCTTCACCTGGATACACCGCTGTAATCCGTCCAAGTTTCCAATGAAGCGAAGGCAACATTCTGTCATGGAGGAGTACGACCATACCGACCCGTATGTTTGACATAGTACGTAAATTTTTCTTCCGAGGTTGCAGTGTATTAAGGTAATCTCGTTTCCAGGACCGCCAAAACTGTTCACGCATGAGCTGCAAATGCTGCCATCGACTCAATCTAGTTGCATTCAAATCTTCTAATGACGGTTCAGCCAAAGCAGTGAGAGGACGGCCGATTAAATAGTGTGCTGGGGTAATAACTAACGGATCAGAAGGATCGTTGGACACAGAGAACAAGGGACGTGAATTTAGTACAGCTTCAATTTCCGTTAGTACGGTCGAAAACTCCTCGAAATTCAATTTAACATTTCCCACGATACGTTTTAGGTGCGTCTTAGCGGACTTCACTGCCGCTTCCCAGAGTCCTCCAAATTCAGGGGCGTCAGGTGGTATGAAATGCCACTCAATTTCTCGAACGTTACAGAAATTTTCAATTCCCTGGAGAGTTTGTTGGTGGTGAAGCTGTTTGTACAGTTCATGCAATTCGTGCTGGCCTCCCTTGAAATTGGTGGCATTGTCGGAATGAAGCTGCTGAATACATCCTCTACGACTAACAAATCTCCTTAATGATGCCAGAAAAGCGTCAGTACTTAGGTCGGATACTGCTTCTAGATGGATAGCCTTTGTGGCCATACAAACAAAAACGGCTATATAAGCCTTAACCAGTGCGGGTCGTCAAGTTCCTTGTTTGACCCAAAAGGGTCCTGCATAATCAACACCAGTTATTGCAAAGGGTGGAGATGGGACAACTCTGACTGATGGAAGGTTACCCATCAGTTGCGTTGTGTCAGATGGTCGGCATCGAAAACATCTTATGCATTGTCTGGTAATCTGTCTAACAGTAGATCGGGGTTTCAATAACCAATATCGTTGTCGTAAAGCGCTTATTAATCCACTTTGGCCGATGTGAAGCATTTGGATGTGCATTTCTCGAATCATCTCTCGCACCAGTGGATCCTTGTTTGGTAATATAATGACGGCTGTCAAATGGCAAATGTGAGCGATCAAGCCGGCCTCCTACTCGAAGCAGACCATCGTGTAAAATTGGACGAAGATTTCCAATCGTTCTACAAGTCTTCTTGCAAAGTACACGTTGAATTTCGTCTCCCAGGTGAATCAACTGAATAACTTTGAATATTGATTTCTTCGAGCGTCGCAGCTCAGAAACAGTAAGAGTGCGACTATGTACACGATCAACTGATTTCTTCCGACAATTTTCGAAAAAACGCAAAACATATCCAATGATTCTTTGAACCTTACAGAAGCTACTAGATCGAGAGAAGATTGGGAGTGGCTCAAATTTACTCGTTGATGCGGCCAGAACTAGTTTCGTTTCAGGTAAATTCTCATCCGGTACGATTGGTGCTGGTAAAATCTTATAATTTGCATTAGCAAGAAATTCAGGACCGTTTCACCAGAGTTTATTTATTTCCAACATCTCTGGTATCTGGCCGCGGGACACTATATCCGCAGGATTCTTATCGGAACAGATGTACTGCCAAATACATCCATCGGTTTCATTTCGTATTACAGCTACACGATTGCGAACAAATAATTCGAGTTCATTAAGTGGTTTCCTGATCCAGGCTAACACAATCGTACTGTCACACCATAACACAACCCCTTTTATTGACATTTTCAGTTCAGCATTTACCTTTTTAATTAAGCGTGTCAGAAGTAAGGAACCGCATAACTCCTTTCGTGGAATGGATAAGTCGTGTAGAGGAGCCTTGACTTGCTCGTCAGTAAGAGCATTTTAGCCGTACCGTCGTGAAATATGCTTCGTATGTAAGCACAAGCGCCATACGCTACAGCGGAGGCGTCGCAGAATCCGTGCAACTCATAAGCTATTACATTATTATGAACAACACATCTGGGTACTTGCATCTGATTGAGTATTGACAAAGAACGTTGCAGTTCTAACCATTGTCGGGCATACTCCTCGTCGATCGGTTCATCCCAGTCTGTTTTATGTTTCCACAAGCGTTGTGCTTGTAGTTTGGCAAGAACAATGGCAGGTGAGTATAGCCCAAGAGGGTCATAATATTTGGCTACTTCGGAGTAAATTATTCGCTTGGTAACAACGTCATTTGCAGGTTTTTTGATTTGATTAGCGAGAAGTAACGTATCTGTGATTGGATCCCAAAGCAAACCTAGAACCTTGACGACCTTACTTGCTCCGAATTCATTCAGTGGCTCTTGTGTCTCACAATCTTCCAGTGATAAATGATTCATAAAATCTAATGAGTTTGAGCACTACTTATGAATGGGGAAACAACCACGAGCCAGTAACTGCTTCAATTGTTGTTGAGCTTCGATAGCCTCGGAGACTGTATCAGCGCCCGCTATTATATCGTCCATATATACCTTGTTTTTAATGATTTCTGCTGCAATTGGGTAGGCCTCCTTTTCTTCTTCTGCGAGCTGCATAAGACATCGTGTTGCTTGGTAGGGGGCCGGCGCTGTACCGTAAGTGACCGTGTCAAGTTCAAGTACCCGCAGCGGATGAGATGGTTTTTCTCGCCAGAATATGCGCTGGTAGTGTTGATGTTTAGGCACCATTAGAATTTGCCGGTACATCTTAGCAATATCTGCCGTAAATGCGATCTTAAAAGTTCGGAAGCGGAGCATAATTGAGTACAGATCACTTTGTACAACAGGTCCAATGAGAAGTACATCATTTAAAGCCAAATTGGAAGGGGATGCTTTAGCGCTAGCATCGAACACAACGCGGCATTTCGTGCTTGAGTTGAAAGGTCGCAAAACGGCATGATGCGGCATGTAAAAATTCTGTTGGTTGGATGGATCATCTGCTTCAATAACCTGATGACAATGACCAAGTAGTTCATACTCTCTTATAAATTCAATATACTGTGTTTGGAGCTCAGGATTGCGCAACAATCTTTTTTCTAACATCAGGAACCTCTTTAGTGCTACATCTCGACAATCATCTAACATGGTAAGGGACTCTTTGAATGGCTGTTGAACCACGAACCTGCCTATCGTATTACGTTTATATGTGGAAAGGAAGTGAGATTTGCAGGCAATTTCATCTACGGATAATTTGGGAATGTAGGGCAATTCCTCGATTTTCCAAAACTGTTGCATCATTGTTTCGACTTCTTCGATGGAAACTACGTTGGAATACTGAGGTTGTATATGAGTGGCGTGTGGTTCTTTGAAGACACCAGCAACGATCCATCCTAGGTATGTTTTTCTCAACTGCGGCAGATTATCAGCTAAAGCCATGCTTTTCGCCTTCATAATGTCGAAAAATAGCTCTCCTCCAATTAGCATATCCATCTTATCAGGTGTGTGGAATGCCGGATCGGCCAGGACAACTCCATCAGGAATACACCAATCACTAACGTTGATCTTGGTGTTCGGGATTTTTCCAGTCACTTTGGGTGTGACCAGGCACTCTAAGGAACAGGAGAATTTCGATACCCTGGATCGAAACTTTACCAGGACTTTATCACGGGCGTGGCTTCGCAACTCATTTATGCCAGTTATGGGAATGTTGACGCGATGCTTCTTGAGACCTAACCTATTGGTCATTTGTTCTGTAATAAAGTTGACTTGGGAGCCGCTATCGAGAAGAACGCGACATGAATGAAGTTGGCCAGTCGTGTCAAAAGCTTCTACTACAGCGGTAAGCAGCAGAACTGTCCTTGTGTTGCTAGTAAAGTAACTTGAACAGGATGTGAACACTTGGTTGTTTACTGGATCAGGAATCTTCGTTTCATCGGAGGGCACCGGCTGCAACATGGATGCATTGGTTATCACTGATGACTCAGGTTGGAATTCTCGTTCAGACACTACGGCTACATCTTCATGCAACAAAGTGTGATGGCGGGCTTCACACTTGCGACATGATTTCGGAGAAGAACACGTTCTGGTGATATGACCTTTTCGTAGGCAATTGTAACAAAGTCCAGCAGATCGTACCTTCTCTCTCTTTTGTGTGGTAGATAAATTTAAAAATATTGAGCACTGAAAGTTTCGATGGGATTCACCGCAAAAATCGCAAATTGTTTCAAATGTCGTTGAATTAGCTGCGGCTGCATGGCTTTTCTGAATTACTCTCGGAATCAAAGTGGTTAGCTTGGGCTTGCTCATCGATGGGGCTTGCAGCTGGAACGCAATATCACAATTTTCCAGAATTTGGGCTCGGGACATTAGAAAGTTAATAGTTGGTTCGTATTTTGGAAGTTCGCCTTTTCTTTGTGTTGACTCCCAGGCTTTTCGTGTTGACTTATCAAGGGAATTTGCAATCAAGAACACGATCATGTGTTCAGACACTCCAGAAATTTCCTGCTTAAGATAACGTAAGCTCTCTACATGGCGGGTAACATCGTTCACCAATGATCGCAACTCTTTATGTGATTCAGATGTCATTACCTTGAGCGATAATAAACTTTGGAAGTGGTTTTCAACGATTACACGTATATTTTCGAATCGCTCGTTGAGAATGGACCAAGCATGCTGATAGTTTCCATCACTTAACACCTTCGCATCAAGGACTCCGGCAGCTTCCCCGACTAGAGCCTTCTCGAGATGATATAGTTTCATAGCATCTGTATCTCCTGAGTTTGCCATTATATCCAAAAATATGGCCTTGAACTTTGGCCAAGCAGCGTAGCTGCCATCAAATGTTGGAATAGGAGCTTTTAAGGGTTGTTGTTGGATGATAAGTTGGGGACTTGTATTAGTTGCCGTAGTTGATCGGTCCTTCGCCACCAATAATAATTCCTCCACATTAGTTGATACGAGATCAAAGAGATCCTCGAATTCTTGATATACTTGCGCCTGTCGATCGATGGCCGTATCTGAAATGAGCGCCATTACTTTGCTGTGAAAACTATTGTATTCCTGATAAGCAGCAGATAATTTGTGCTGCATAACCGTTAATAGTGCTACAGATGGTTGTCCTTGATTAAGCATGGTCCGCTGGATGCTGAAAATTCGTTGTTTCACTTGTTCTCGCTGACGAAAAATAACTGTTAATTCCTTCGGCTCTGCAACAGCTTGTGGCTCTGTATCTGAGAACCCTCTAAAAGATTCGTCATCTTCGGATTGACTGCTATCTGCATCATCTTCAATATTATTTTTTCACCTACACCGTCTCTTGGCACCAATGAATGTTCTACTGACATTTTACAGTAACGTGATAGTTCAACTTTACGGGAATAAAACAAATACGCGTCACATTTTTGTACATCCGAATGAACAATACCGAACACGTTCGAACTTGTACGCGGGAATACTTTTCGTGGAGCAATCAAAATCCGGTTCGATTTAGACCAATTTTATGTTCTTCAGATATGGAAAAGTGTGCTTTTATTCAAGAAAGTCTCAGCCGGATACAAAAACAAAAAAAAAATATTGTTGGTAACACTCGCGTTTGTAGTGGTGTCGTTCTCTCATCGTCGAGGGGGCACACTTCGGTAGTACCGAACAGACTTAATGTTAGATAAGCATGAATTTTACTGGTTTCGGCTGTAACTTGCATTCTGCTAGCAGGTGCGACTGTATGCATTTAAATGCACATTTTACCAACCAAGCAGATGTGTGCTTCTGTGACTGTGACTTCAGTCGATTAACAGACGTACTTTGCGATCCAATGATTCTCGGTTCAAGTCGGCGGCGGTCGCACTCAGCCTTCATTTTTTTATTGCAATTAATTACATGTCATGGAATTTAGGACACAATATGAACATTCAATATTGTGTCTTAAATTCCATGACATGTAATTAATTGAAATGAAAAAAAAAAAAATACTGATAACAACCGCCGCAACTTGAACCGACAATCATTAGATCACGTGATTAAATTGCGTAAACTGCCATGGTTCGTTTATGTGCATCTAATAAGATGTACAACCACAAGGTTTTTTTTTCGAAGTGTGAAGATATGTTTGACTCATATTCAAATCATTTGCGCGTAAAATTCAGCCATTATACGTTCTCGTGAATGTAGTCATATGTGGACTTGCGTCACCTGTATGTATTTCAGTTTTTTTTTTGCTGTGCGTAGTATTGAAAATTTCATCATGAATTATTGAACATATTTCCGATGATTTGAAGCAAAATTTATGTTGTAGCGTTGAGTACAAAGACGAATTTTTTTTTGAAATAGTTTCTTCTATTCTTAGACGTATTCACGCCAACAAAAAAAAAAAAATAACGAGGTACCAAAATTTTGGAGTGCATTTTTATTTGATTTAATTTATTCTACTTTGAAAAAGTATTCAACTTTTTTCAGTGCATAAGTTTTTGTCGTGAATACGAGTTACTTTACTATGAGGCGCCATTTCAAAATTTATCCTGTACATTAGAGAGTAGAACTTAACCGTGAATATCTTTTGATGCATGTAAGGTAGCAACATAATTTCTTTTCCATACCATCGGGAATATGCTCAGCAATTTATGACAAAATTTTTAGTAGTATAAGATATCCAAAAAAACCCCCTAAAATCGAAGTTATCTTAAATGTTTGTTTATTTTCAAATAAGGCGCGCAAAATTCCAAACACACGAATTGAACGAATCGTCGCACAAAGCGTATCGTGCAAAACTCGATGTCAACATTTCATAAGGGCACATAAACCAATGAGAGTTTCTCTTTGTTTACTTTCTCTTTTGTGAATATCTCCTTAATTTTCACGTGTACCTACAAAGTATTCATGTAGAATGAAAGACAATATCGCCATGTTTCCAACAGTACCAAATATGTAACGAACGTTTGTATAATAACGCAGATATAGTCGAAAGAGAAAGTAAACAAAGAGAATCTGTCAATTGTTTTTAGGCCCTTTTGAAACGTTGACGTCGAACTGACACCTAGAAATACGGAATGTTATCAGTTATTATGAATCTCATTAAATGCTTTTTATTCATTATTTTTATGAATTTCGAGTAAAAACCGAGCAGATTTTTAGAAAGTTTGTTTATTCCTTATGTTTATACTGCATGACTTATACATTGCTATATGTTTCAGATACAACAATTTACCAAATATGTTTTGCCTCTTCCTAAAAGGTACCTCTGAAAATACAAAAATACGAACATTTTGTGTTATAAATTGAAAATATCTGGTTTCATTTGATTTTTTTTCTACATATTATACTTTGGTCGTCGCCATCATTTTACTTCATTCAGTAATAGCCGTTCAACCGAGAAGGTTGTGTATAGAAGCGTACAGTTTAATAACGCTGGTTGGTTTACACGCGTTAAATACGACAACGGTTGAACTACAGGTAGAGACCTGTTGGCAGCAGCCGTTAAAACGTATAGTCGTGCTGCATAAGAGAGCCCTAGTGCTGGGCCAAGCTGGTGAAGGAAACAACAAAGGGCGTTTCCCAAACTCTACCCAGGCCGCAATATACAGCCACAAGTGCTGAGCAGGAGAGTGCAAAGGCACATCGAAGAGGAAGAGTGCAAAGGCACATAGAAGCAGGAGAGTGCAAAGGCACACCGGTGCGAAGGCACTTCGGTGCAGAAGCATATCGGTGCGGAGCACTAGGAAGAAGGAGACAAGACAACTCGGTCTTTCCACTGCCATACAACAAGCAGGTATACACCGGTGACCTGCGCTGGTTACAGCTGGCGAAGACGAAAGCAAATCGGAATTCGAGTGGTGCTGGATGTCAGGTAGCAGTAGCATCACATCATATTCTATCGCTACAGTGAGCTTCAGCATTGTATCAACGTCCAGATACATCCAACAAGAACATCTAGAGCAACGAGGATCTACACGGCAGTGCAACGGAGATAGACAACAATTTCAAGGTAGAAGTTTTTTCTTTTCCTTTTGATTGAGTACTGTGTAGTGTTGGTTTCAAATTTTATTTAAAGTTTAGTTAAAAATTTTAATGTAATGGATGAATCCATGGACGTAAATCCTAGCATGAATCCGATACCCCCACGAACGAAAAAATATCAGGAGAGCTCTTCTGGGCCTTGGATAGTCTTTTTTAGACGTATATCAAAGCCATTAAACATTTTTCAAATTAATAAAGGTTTGACATCACGATACTCTTCAATCAAAGAGATCATAAAAGTAAATAACGATAAAATTCGTGTTGTGGTAAATAATTTGAAACACGAGAATTATATTGTCTCTTCGGAACATTTCAATAAAGAGTATAAAGTTTACATACCCTCCAAAGATGTCGAAATTGACGGTGTTGTTACCGAAGCGAGTCTTTCGGTAGATGATTTACTCAAGCATGGTGTTGGTCGTTTCAAGAACTCTATGCTTGAGGGTGTGAAAATACTGGAGTGCAAACAACTGTACTCAGTAGTTCATGAAGAGGAAAAAAAAGTTTATCGCCCATCAGACTCGTTTCGAGTGACATTTGCCGGGTCTGCGTTGCCGTCCCATGTCTATGTCGATAAAATTCGCCTCCCTGTTCGGCTTTTTGTTCCAAATGTAATGAATTGTACGAACTGCAAAAAATTCGGCCACACAGCTACTTACTGTAGTAATAAACCAAAATGTATTAAGTGTGAAGGGCCTCATAAAGATAATGATTGCAACAAGGAAATTGAAAAATGTATTTATTGTGGGAATAGTCCTCATGATGATATTTCAGTATGCACTGCATTTAAAGTGCACAAAGACAAAATTAAGCTTTCTTTAAAAGCACGGTCTAAGCGCACATATGCAGAAATGCTTAAAACGGTCATTGATGTCCCCCCTTTGGAAACCGAAAACGGGGTTTCAAATCTAGAGGAACCAGAGGACTCTGACTCTGACGAAAATAGTGAAGGTAATTCGTTTATCACTACCCAAGGGTCAGTTAAGAGAAAGAAGTCTTCCTCCAAATTACCAAAAAAGACACCTAAAATTTCATCTTCAAAAAAAGATCCCCGTGTTAAACAAAAAAAGTCAAAACCAAAGACTGTGCCTCCTGGTTTGTCAAATTCACAAACCAATCCAGGATCTAGTACAGAAAAAGATAATAATCCAGTGGGCTCCATTTCACAGCCACCAACAGGATTACTGAAGTTTTCGGAAATTGTTGAATGGATTTTCTCAGCATTCAATATATCTGAACCCTTAAAGACCCTCATAATGGCATTCCTTCCAATAGCTAGAACCTTTTTGAAGCAGTTATCAGCTCAATGGCCAATTGTCTCAGGTTTTGTATCTTTTGATGGATAATTTATCACCCGTCGCAAATGATACAATCACTGTCCTGCAGTGGAATTGTCGAAGCATCATGCCAAAACTTGATTCATTTAAAATATTATTGCATAGTCAAAAATGTGATGTATTTGCTTTATGCGAAACATGGCTTACTTCAAACATAGCTTTAAATTTTAATGATTTTAACATTATACGTCTCGATAGAGACTCTCCGTATGGTGGAGTGCTTTTGGGAATTAAGAAATGCTATTCCTTTTATAGATTAAACATCCCTTCAACTTCTAGTATAGAAGTTGTTGCTTGCCAAATAAACATTAAAGGCAAAGATATTTGCATAGCTTCGGTTTATATTCCTCCAAAAGCACAAGTTGGACAGCAACAGCTTAATGAAATGGTTGAAGCCCTTCCTGCACCACGATTGATTCTGGGGGATTTAAATTCGCACGGTATTATGTGGGGTTCCGTTTACAATGATAGCAGATCATCTTTAATACAAAACATTTGTGACAATTTTAGCATGACGGTATTAAATATGGGTAGCATGACACGGATCCCAAGATCTCCGGCACGCCCAAGTGCATTAGATCTATCTCTTTGCTCAACATCAATTCGACTAGATTGCACCTGGAAAATACTGCCTGATTTACACGGTAGCGATCATTTACCAATCATCATCTCAATTAGCAGTAGCAATTGCATTGCTACTTCCGCTAGTATTCCATATGATTTGACAAAAAATATCGACTGGATTAAATACCAAAGTAGTATCTCTAGTATTTTGAATTCAATGGAAGAGCTCCCTCCACTTGAAGAATATGACTTCCTCATTTGTTCGATTCTGGAGGCAGCAGAACAATCCCAAACTAAACGCTTTCCTGGGCCAACGACTAACAGAAGGCCTCCCAACCCCTGGTGGGACAAAGAGTGCTCAGAGGCTAAACTCGCAAAACAAAATGCTTGCAAGACGTTTCTAAAACGGGGAGGAGGAACTCCTCAGAATTTTGAAAAACTTATGGTTTTAGAAACCAAGTACAACAGCATACTTCGAGCCAAAAAATGTAGCTATTGGAGACATTTTGTCGAAGGTTTGTCAAGAGATACCTCAATGAGCACTCTTTGGAACACGGCCAGACGAATGAGGAATCGTAACGTGGGCAATGAGAGTGATGAATACTTGAACCGATGGATATTTGACTTTGCTAGGAAAGTTTGCCCAGATTCTGTTCCTACGCAGAGCATTATACGGGAATCTCCTCCAAATAATGGTTTTATTAATAACCCATTTTCAATGATGGAATTTTCTATAGCACTCTTGTCTTGTAACAATAACGCTCCAGGGTTGGACAGAATTAAATTCAACTTGGTGAAGAATCTGCCCAACCTCGCAAAAAGACGTTTGTTGGAATTGTTCAACAAGTTTCTTGAGCAAAATATTGTTCCACCTGACTGGAGACAAGTGAAAGTTATCGCCATTCAAAAGCCGGGGAAACCAGCTTCCAATCACAACTCATATAGACCCATTGCGATGTTGTCCTGCATCAGAAAATTGTTCGAAAAAATTATTCTACGACGTCTCGACACTTGGGTCGAGACGAACGGTTTGTTGTCAGATACTCAGTTTGGCTTCCGTGGAAATAAAGGGACGAATGATTGCCTTGCATTACTTTCGTCTGACATCCAAATTGCCTTCGCTCAAAAGCAACAAATGGCATCTGTATTTTTAGACATTAAAGGAGCATTTGATTCAGTTTCCATTGATGTTCTTTCAGACAAGCTTCACCAAAATGGACTCCCAGCGGTTATAAATAATTATTTGCACAACCTTTTGTCAGAGAAACACATGCATTTTTCACATGGCGATTTGGCAACACTCAGAAATAGTTACATGGGTCTCCCGCAAGGCTCATGCCTCAGTCCGCTCCTCTATAATTTTTACGTGAATGACATTGACAGCTGTCTAGTAACCCCATGTACACTAAGACAATTGGCAGATGATGGCGTGGTTTCAGTTACTGGACCCAAAGCTATTGATCTGCATAAACCATTGCAAGATACCTTAGATAACTTGTCCGATTGGGCTGTTCATCTTGGTATCGAATTCTCTGCGGAGAAAACAGAGTTAGTCGTCTTTTCAAGAAAGCATGATCCCGCGCAGCTTCAGCTCCATATGATGGGAAGAATGATCCAACAGGTTTTAACTTTTAAATACCTCGGGGTGTGGTTCGATTCCAAATGCACGTGGGGAGGACACATTAGGTTTCTGATAACAAAATGCCAACAAAGAGTAAATTTTCTTCGAACAATAACAGGATCTTGGTGGGGTTCTCATCCGCAAGATCTAATAAAATTGTATCAAACAACGATACTTTCAGTGATGGAATATGGATGCGTTTGTTTTCGTTCCGCTGCAAACTCTCATTTTATCAAACTTGAGCGAATTCAGTACCGTTGTTTGCGAATTGCCTTAGGCTGCATGCATTCGACACATACAATGAGTCTTGAAGTTCTGGCGGGAGTTCTTCCATTAAAAGATCGATTTTGGGAGCTTTCATCACGCCTGCTAATAAGATGTGAGGTGCTGAATCCCATGGTAATTAATAATTTCGAACGACTAGTCGAGCTTCGATCTCAAACAAAATTCATGACAGTATATTTTAACCATATGTCACAGGAAATCAACCCTTCAAGATATATTCCTATCCGTGTCAGCCTCCTAAATGTCCCTGACTCAACTTTATTTTTCGATACATCCATGCAGCGCGAAGTGCGTGGAATCCCGGATCATCTACGTTCGACGGAAATCCCAAAAATATTTTCAAGTAAGTTCAGGCATATTGACTCTGAGAAAATGTTTTACACGGACGGATCGCGAATTGAAGAAGCGATAGGGTTTGGTATGTTCAACAATAATGTTTCGGCCTCATTTAGGCTTCAAGAACCTGCATCTGTTTATATAGCAGAGCTAGCAGCAGTTCATTATAGTTTGAGTGTAATCGTCACATTAATTCCAAACCATTATTTCCTCTTCACAGATAGTCTGAGTGCAATTGAAGCCATTCGCTCAAACATGACTGGCAAGACTGAACCGTTTTTCCTGGGCAAAATAAAACAGTGCCTGAACGACATATTGAACAATAATTATCTAATCACTATAGTCTGGGTCCCGGCTCATTGCTCCATTCCTGGCAAAGAAAGAGCCGATATTTTAGCCAAACGTGGTGCTATTGAGGGTGAAATTTATGAGAGACCAATTGCTTTCAACGAATTCTATAGCTCGTCTCGCCAAAGAACACTTGCCAGCTGGCAAGCTTCTTGGGATAAAGATGATCTGGGTCGGTGGATGCACTCAATTATTCCGAAAATATCGACAAAGGCATGGTTCAGGGGACTGGATGTGAGTAGAGATTTCATTCGTGTGATGTCCAGACTCATGTCCAATCACTACACGTTAGATGCACATCTCCTTCGAATTGGGCTCTCCGAGACTAATCATTGTGCTTGTGGCGAAGGTTATCGAGATATTGATCATGTCGTTTGGACATGCGTGGAGTATCGTGATGTCAGATCTCAACTAATAAATTCTTTGAGTACCCAAGGTAGACTATCCAATATCCCAGTTCGAGACATTCTTGCTTGTCGTGACCTTTCATACATGAAACTTATTTATCATTTCATAAAGAAAACTGGAGTTTCAATTTAATAAAGGCCCCTTTCAAGACTTAGTTCTGATCCCAGCTGCGTCCATGAGTTCAACCAATAGCTAAATTAGAATAAAAATAATGTAATGATACAAACAAACTCGAAACAGTTTATGAAATTATTAACAAAATGTCTGAAAATAACAGCTTATTTTATAATTTATAGAAGTTAATCGTTTGGTTCAAATAATATTTCCGAGTAGATTTCATAATTAATGACGAGTTACCTAAGATGATATTTAAGTAATAAGAGAATATGTTTTAATAAATGCAAAACGTTGTTACTATGTTAGAATTAAATTAGGATAAGAATATTATGTAAAAGTGATGCTACGGCGAAGAAAAACTTATGTAAACTGCCTTAAGAAATAAACGTATTTATGAAAAAAAAAAAATCATTTTACTTACAGTATCATAAAAAATGTAATTATTAAAATTTTTTGGTACGATTCGACATAAATGTATTTCTATTTTGTTAGTTTAACTTTTTCATGATAAATAGGTACAGAATTCGCTCAAACTAAAGAACAATTTTACGACGTGTGGAAACGCATGTCAGTTTCATTCGTATCCACGTCGTACACTAATGTCGCTGACAATGCCCATCCGTCTTTTTTGGGCTGCCTAATCGATTTCTAATTTATTCGACCTTAGGTTTTATTCTAATTACAATTTGAGTTACAAAATTATTTGAAGAAATGTTCATGAAAAGATACTTTCGCAATTTATTGAATCAGCCTTGAGCAGAATTACCGTGCAATACAAATGGTACTGAAAACATGAACAAAGTTTCATCGGAATCGGTGTAAGTTCATTCTAATTTTGCTACTCTTTCTTCTATAAATTTTAGAAATTATTCATTAACAAATAGGTGCTGTTACAGAAGTAACAGAACAAAGAACTAAGTGTTTAATTATTGCGGAATTCTATGATTCATCAATAAATCTATATTTTCTTATGAGCTGCCGAGTTAGAACAATTCTTTGGTTTTTCACTTTTAATTTAGCGGTGCACGATACAGAAAAATAATGTTAGCATAATAAATATAATTTCACGGTCATTTCAAATCGCAGATGCCTGTGAAATATTTCTCCCAAACAATAGTAAAACATCGTAGTCATGTGCATATTACACAGCGTCAGGATTTTCTCAAATTAATTATTGCCTCATTCCATGACTCGGTCGCCATCGCTGAAAGATCACCGCCATCCATATTTCATCCTGGAAAAATTCCAAATAATCTCGTTATGCCACACCCGTTTGTGTAATGTTTTAGGTTGGTATCTAATAATATGAATCCGGTTTTTGGCTACCAAACAATAAATCCAAACAATGTATGCCTGCTTCGATGGCAATTTGATACGGGCGACTCTGCCATTGCGGGGATTTCCCGTCCCGTCCCGTCCCGTGCCGACTCAACCAATCGAATCTTCAGTATAGCGAGCGGCGGCAATAGCGAGCGATTCGTCGTAGACTGCTGGGATTGTGACTGTAAATGAGGTACGGCACAACATTTCGACCAAATTCGGCTTGCGCGTGAATCTGTTTTTGTTTTTATTCGTTGTTCCCTTCTTTCGGGTTTTCTGAAGACCTGTGAAGCGTAGTATTGTTGATCATTCGAATGCTCTTTTAATTTTTTTTTGTATTTTTTTTATCATCTGAACCCGTCGATGCACATCGCGGTTGAATGCGCGCGCGTGCGAAGATTATCATATCAGGCTCAACTTTTCGTGGTGTTGGTTGTTCTTCACATGAAAAACTGACTGACTGAAAGAACTGTCATTGAGGTTTATCAAAGAATAAGGTCCTTTGTTTAATAAATGTCAAGCAATTAAAAAATAGTTGATCAATGAAAATTTTAAAGTTTACTACAAGATGGGAAAAAAATGTTTAATCCTAAAAAAATTGCGTTTCATTTCGCATCCTTATGTGGCATACTGTACGACTCTCGGGAGACGATTTTCATCAGTCTGTTTACTAAAATAATTTGTGAGCTTAACATATTTGCGATTATACTGCGTCGGACCGTAAACATGCAAATTTAAGAATTTTGATTGGATTTTCCTTGCAGTTGTTATTTTTAGCGCATTGTTAGAAGTTCACCTGGACCGGATCCATGGATACAGAAACTTGATAAGGCTGAGTTGCAACATGTTTTCGTCTAATCCCATTCGATTCGGGTCTGGTATTATCTGTTTTTGAGCGACCTGTTCCGGGATTGGGCTTTTCAGACGCGTTATCTAGTATAATCCTCGGGAAAGTTTTGCTGGTATCTGAATGAAACACGCACTGTCAGCAAAAGATATTTCGTAATAATATATATTCTGAATCAATTTCCAATATAATGATGCTGCTTTTATCACTCTTACGAAATTTTTGTTCAATTGGAATGCATTTATTATGTTAAAAATTTAGTTAGTTTCAATAACGCAAGTTAATAAACTTGCGGAAGTTGAATGCTTAGTCATTAGGTACGATTTCACTTTCTCGGTGGTTATGTCATTTTTGTAATCTTTTGAAATTAAGTCTTAAGATAAGTTGCTAACTTCGAAAATTAGCATAAAAAGCCCCATAGCTGTTAAAATTCACGTGAAAACCGTAAATATAAGGAAACCGGATGTGTTAAAAATTCATTTAGCTTCGAGATTTGGAGTTAATTCTCAAAGTCAACATAAAATTTTTCAAGTCAACTTTTTTTTTATTTCTAAGACAAAACAAGTAAAAGTAAAAAGTTTTCAAAGTTATATAATAATCTTTATAATAAATCCGCATAACTTTGAAAAATCGCATTGAAAACGAAGAATTATAAAAAATGAATCAAAAAGGCGGTTTTTATGTATGAAAAATAGCGTGGAAAAAGATTAGAAAGTCTTTCTGTCAATTATTCGTTTTTGTAATTTTTTGTCATTTATGTCATTGTTTGTGGCAGTTTTGCATCGTTTTGTGTCATTTCAGAGTCATTTTAAAGTCATTTTAGAGTCATTCTAGAATCGTTTTGTAGTCACTTTAGAGTCATATCCGAATCATTCTAGAGTTATTATAGAGTCATTTTTGAATCATTTTTAAGTCGTTTCAGAGTAATTTCAGAATCATTTTATAGTTATTTTAGAGTGCTTTTAAAATTATTTTAAAATCATTCAACTGTCCTTTTTTAGTCACTTAAGAGTCGTTTCAGAGTTATTCTAGAGTTATTTTAGAGTTACTTCAAAGTCATTTCAAAGTCATTTTATAGTAATTTTAGAATATTTTAATCATTTTAAAGTCATTTTAGAGTAATTCCAGAACCATTTTTGAGTTATTTTATATTAATGTTTAAATCATTTTAGAATCATTTTGAAGTCATTTTAGAGTTATTTTAGAATTATTTTAAAATTATTTAAGAGTCATATTAGAGTCATTTCATAGTCACTCAAGAGTCGTTTCAGAGTTATTCTAGAGTCATTTTAGAGTTACTTTAAAGTCATTGTAGAGTAATTTTAGAATGTTTTAATCATTTTTAAGTAATTTTAGAGTAATTTCAGAACCTTATCTGAGTAGTTTTATTTTAAAGTCATTTTAGAACCATTTTAGTGTCATTCTATTGACATTTTAAAATAATTTTCGTCATTTTATAGTCACTTTAAAATAATTTAAAAGTCATTTCCGAGTTATTCTAGAGTCATTTTTGAGTAATTTTGAAGTCATTTCAGAGTAATTTAGAATCATTTTATAGTTATTTAGAGTACTTTTAGAATTATTTTAAAATCATTTAAGAGTCATATTAGAGCCATTTTTTAGTCACTTAAGAGCCATTTCAGAGTTATTCTAAAGTTACTTTAAAGTCATTTCGAAGTCATTTTAGAGTAATATTAGAATATTTTAGTCATTTTAAAGGCATTTTAGAGTAATATCAGAACCATTTTGAGTATTTTATAGTAATGTTTAAATCATTTTAAAATCATTCAAGAATCATTTTAGAGTCGTTTTATAGTCACTTCAGAGTCCTTTAAAAGTCATTTCCGAGTCATTTTAGAGTTATTCTAGAGTCATTTTGGAATCATTTTTAAGTCATTTCAGAAAAATTTCAGAATCATTTTATAGTTATTTTAGTGTACTTTTAGTATTATTTTAAAATTATTCAACAGTCATTTTAGAGTCCTTTTAGAGTTACTTCAAAGTCATCTCGAAATCTTTTTAGAGTAATTTTAGAATATTTTAATCATTTCAAAGTCATTTTAGAGTTATTTCAGAACCATTTTTGAGTAATTTTATAGTAATGTTCAAACCATTCTAAAATCATTTTGAAGTCATTTTAGAATTATTTTAAAATCATTCAATAGTCATATTAGAGTCATTTCATAGTCACTCAAGAATCGTTTCAGAGTTAATCTAGAGTCATTTTAGAGTTACTTTAAGTTATTGTAGAGTAATTTTATAATATTTTAGTCATTTTAGAGTAATTTTGAAATCATTTCAGAGTAATTTAGTATCATTTTATAGTTATTTTAGAGTACTTTTAGTATTATTTTAAAATCATTTAAGAGTCATATTAGAGTCATTTCATAGTCACTCAAGAGTCGTTTCAGAGTTATTCTAGAATCATTCTACAGTTACTTTTAAGTCATTGTAGAGTAATTTTAGAATATTTGAGGCATTTTTAAGTCATTTTTTAAGGTCATTTAAGAGCCATTTTAGAGTCATTCTATAGACATTTAAAATCATTTTCAAGTCATTTTAGTGTCGTTTTATAGTCACTTTAAAGTCATTTAAAAGTCATTTCCGAGTCATTTTAGAATTATTCTAGAGTCATTTTGAAGTCGTTTCAGAGTAATTTAGAATCATTTTATAGTTATTGTAGAGTACTTTTAGAATTATTTTAAAATCATTTAAGAGTCATTTTAGAGTAATTTTTTAGTCACTTAAGAGTCGTTTCAGAGTTATTCTAAAGTTACTTTAAAGTCATTTCGAAGTCATTTTAGAGTAATATTAGAATATTTTAGTCATTTTAAAGGTATTTTAGAGTAATTTCAGAACCATTTTTGAGTAATTTTATGGTAATGTTTAAATCATTTTGAAGTCATTTTAGAGCCTTTTTATAGTCATTCTGAAGACATTTTAAAATAATTTTTAAGTCATTTTAGAGATGTTTTATAGTCACTTTAGAGTAATTTAAAAGTCATTTCCGAGTCATTTTAGAGTTATTCTAGAGTCATTTTTGAGTCTTTTTGAAGTCGTTTCAGAGTAATTCAGAATCATTTTATAGTTATTTTAGAGAACTTTTGGAATTATTTTAAAATCATTTAAGAGTCATTTTAGAATCGTTTTATAGTCACTTTAGAGTCCTTCGAAAGTCATTTCCAAGTCATTCTAGAGTTATTCTAGAGTCATTGTGGAATCATTTTTAAGTCATTTCAGAATCATTTTATAGTTATTTTAGAGTACTTTTGGCATTATTTTAAAATTATTCAACAGTCCTTTTTTAGTCACTTAAGAGTCGTTTCAGAGTTATTCTAGAGTCATTTTAAAGTTACTTTAAAGTCATTTCGAAGTCTTTTTAGAGTAATTTTCGAATATTTTAATCATTTTAAAGTCATTTTAGAGTAATTTCAGAACCATTTTTGAGTAATTTTATAGAAATGTTTAAATCATTTTAAAATCATTTTAGAGTATTTTAAAAATCATTTCCAAGTCATTCTAAAGTTATTCTAGAGTTTTTGAGCCATTTTGAAGTCGTTTCAGAGTAATTTAGAATCATTTTATAGTTATTTTAGAGTACTTTTAGAATTATTTTAAAATCATTTAAGAGTCATTTTTTAGTCACTTAAGAGTCGTTTCAGAGATATTCTAAAGTTACTTTAAAGTCATTCCGAAGGCATTTTAGAGTAATATTAGAACCATTTTTGAGTAATTTTATAGTAATGTTTAAATCTTTTTAGAATCATATTGAAGTTATTTTAGAGCCATTTTAGAGTCATTCTGTAGACATTTTAAAATCATTCTCAAGTTATTTTAGAATCGTTTTATAATCACTTTAGATTCATTCAAAAGTCATTTCAGAGTCATTTTAGAGTTATTCTAGAGTCATTTTTGAGTCATTTTGAAGTCGTTTCAGAGTAATTCAGAATCATTTTATTGTTGTTATAGAGTACTTTTAGTATTATTTTAAAATTATTCAACAGTCCTTTTTTAGTCACTTAAGAGTCGTTTCAGAGTTGTTCTAGAGTTACTTTAAGGTCATTTCGAAGTCTTTTTAGAGTAATTTTAGAATATTTTAATCTTTTTAAAGTTATTTTAGAGTAATTTCAGAACCATTTGTGAGTAATTTTATAGTAATGTTTAAATCATTTTAGAATCATTTTGGAGTCATTTTAGAGGCATTTTAGAATCATTTTGAAGTCATTTTGAGTCATTATGTAGACATTTTAAAATCATTTTCAAATCAATTTAGAGTCATTTTATAGTGCCTTTAGAGTATTTCAAAAGTAATTTCCGAGTCATTTTAGAGTTATTATGGAGTCATTTTTGAATCATTTTTAAATCATTTCAGAGTAATTTCAGAATTATTTTATAGTTATTTTAGAGTAATTTTAGAATTATTTTGAAATCATTCAACAGTCATTTTTTAGTCACTTAAGAGTCGTTTCGGAGTTATTATTTTAGAGTTACCTTAAAGTCATTTTTAAGCCATTTTAAGTGATTTCAGAATCATTTTAGAATCATTTTGAAGTTATTTTAGAGCCATTATAGAATTATTTTAAAATCATTTAAGAGTCATATTAGAGTCATTTCATAGTCACTCAAGAGTCGTTTCAGAGTTATTCTAGTGTCATTTTAGAGTTACTTTAAAGTGCTTGTGGAGTAATTTTATAATATTTTAACTTGGAACATACCTTCTTGGAATAAAATGCCTTCTCTTTACGTTTTTGAAATTTTTACATTTTCATATTATGGTAGTTTTTCACCTTAAAATTGGCGGAAAGTTTAGCGTAAGATCACGTGTTTTGCTATGTCACGATCAATCAAAAAAATTAAAATAATAACGACTGAGGGGGGAGAAATAGCACGTACTTTCAGTAAATTTAGGAATATTTTTGATTTCAGATAATTCTACGCCGAGTTACCATGTTCACCGTGCAACATGATTGTCAAAAGAGGTTTCGGGGAATGCTCTGTTATCGTCTAATTTTTCAATATTATAATACGGAAATTTAACTAAATATTCTTTAAATGATGCTTTATAATGTAAAAAGGTTCAGTGAGTTTGCTTAAGCTGTTTCTCCGTTTTTAGATTCAAATTATCTTTTAATCCCCCCTTAAAGTGACTTTCGATAAAACGGTGCTTGAGGAAGCAATAATAAGCAAAATAATATAAATAAACAAGAAACTCTTCCTGCATCTGCTTTGATTGGCTAATAATGATTTGCCTATCCCCTAGATTTACCTAATTAATTACTTCCACTTATTTTCCTGCATGTCATTATCTATTTGCGTCATTGGCACTAGTGTTATAATCGAATTACATCTAAATGAACTAAAACATTAGCACCCTAACCACGTTAAGCAAAGCCCAATAAAAGGTCCAAAAATAGCTAATTATATCAGACAACAGACTATTTCTGGCCAATTTGACCTTTCGCGCCACTTATTAGCGCGAAACAAAAACACACACAAATATTTGAGCACAGTCACATGCCTCCCGAAAAGTTTGAAGTCATTTCAGAAAAAAATAAACACAACAAAATAATTTGCTAATCAGCGAGACCATCGTATCGAAATGAGAACCATAGGGTAAAGAGGAAAAACCATGGGCCGTAGAAGCACTGAAGATGAGAGTGTTGCGCGTGTCGGTAATTGATACCAATTTCTCTCAAAACAACAACAAATCAAGGATTGAAATAAATCAACAAAAATAGCACTACTCGAAAGTAAGTACATAATAGTTTGATACCGTCTAGATAGCACGAGTTTTTGCCGCCTCCGTCCGGTAGGTGACCGGCGGAATTTTGCCTACCGACCGACACGGACCCAGCAAAAGTTAGGAAGATGAAGAAGAGTAGCAAAAAAAATTGTTCAAAAACACGCGCAGCACGATCTGCCGCCTGCTATCCAATGCAGGTTCAACCGTAGAAAAAAACAACGGTTGCTAGATCGGCCGATTCGCCGCGATGCGGTCGTTGAAGAAGCGTTCGCGCAAAAGTTGCTGATCAATGCACAGTTCTAATGTTTTAATTTGCTGTGACAGCGAACCGGTTGTTGTTGTTGTTGTTGTTATTGATGTTGCCCAGCACAGACAGTGGAGCCACCAAAGTCACAAACAAACGGAGGTAAAAAACGTTCCTTCGCAACCGGAAGGTGGTGGGTGGGTACGGTGGAACTAATCCTGACCTAACGCAAAAATGACTGGCTGAGCGTGTTTTTTTTCCTCTTCTTGTGTTTCTTCACTCGACCCGTCAACGCGTTGTAGAAACGAAAATAAACGTGTATGGATAGCAAAGTAAATATAAATTCGACCTATTGTAGTAGGCTCGTAGTTCTCCACACAGAAGAAGGCGCTTGTGGGTGGGACCGGGTGATAGATGACTGGGTAGTGGGGTGGAAAAATAGGAAGTAGATGCGGTGCGTTAGTGCGTGTGGTTTTTCTCTTCTTCTAGCAGTCACCACCTTGTGGGAGGGGGGAGGGAGAGGCGGGTGTGGTCGGTGGGGTATTACGCACTTTGTTCGAACAAGCTTTGAATCACTGGCGGCCGTTCTGGCATCGGATAAACCTTCACAGACATAAGGTGCGTGAAATACAACTGACGCACGCACGCGCACACGCATTGGATTCGCAGTTTTTTCGATGTTTTTCCACCCTATCAATTTACATAGCAAACGCACACCGCATACGCACTCGAACACCCATCCACACACACAGACACCCTCGGACGCTTGAGATAGCGATGTGATGTCACTACCGGGAAGCAGCATAAAACGTCGCGGGTTCTGCTGCCTACTGGTGTGTGTGTGTATGTGTTTTGAAGCTCGCCGGGCGTTGTGGGACGATAACTCGGAGGCAAGTGGTGGATCGCGAACACAGTCAGTCAGTCTTTTGCAGAACGTCGCGCGATGCTAACGCGGAAACACGAAAGGAAAGAACTCAAGTGGGATCAATCATTTTTGGTGCAAGTTTTGGAAGTTTAGGGAGAGCGGCCGGGTCCCCCTTCCCTGCTTCTCGTCACCAGTGGAAAGTGTTCTATGTGCAGGGTGGAAAAAAAGAAAACGGGTTATCATATCAAAGCATCGAGGGGAACAACAGAATTTATTGGATACCAGTGCGGGATAAGCACGATCATTGCGAGATGATGTAGAGCAGAAGAGTTATGAGTGTTATCAACAGTAGCGAGCGGAATTTAGCATAAAAATAATAGATAGTCAATTGAAATTGTGTGTGTTCTATATTCAGTGAATTTAATTAAGGAAATCGAATAGTCTGATTTTAAGAGAAAGTGGGAGCGTAAAAAAATTCTAACGAAATAGTGTTACATTCATTACCAAAAATGGATCTATGGGATAAACAAGACTGGATTAAGGACATTCTTTCCAAATCCGGTACGGAAATCAAGGAAGTGCCTGCTGAAGGTAATTCAACCATTTTTGCACGTAGCTAGCTTCGTTGGCTAATCAGCGGAAGCTTCTCCTTATTTTAATATTTCAAAATTTATCCTATACATGGGAAATTGTTTTCTGAAATTTCTGACGATTTTTTTTTTCGATAAACTTATTCCAAAACAGACAGATAAAATGAAAACAATAATGATGAGTTTCGTTTTTAATCATCTGTGCATAGTAAGCCATGACTTGTACGGTCGACCATATTTGTTCAATCGGTCGTACACTCAAAAAGATAATCGTAGTTACGTGAAAAGTTATGTGAATATTACCTAGCATTTTTTCTAAGAGCTGAAACATATCCAAAACTTGACGATTTATGTTTTGTTTTTATTTTTGAGTTATAATTTGTTTTTGAATTTCAAGTTTTCTTAGTTTTGTGTATTTTCGATTTTATTAATTTATAAATTTATAACTTTTGAGCCACTCGATTGATTCCGCTAATTTTTAGACATGTTATGTAAAAATGATTGAGCTTCCAAAGAAAAGTATAACAGTTCGGCTGAAAAGTTCGTATCGTTTAATAGAAACACACATTTTTTTGCCAAAATTCGTTTTTATTATTCAACATAATTGCCATCAGAGGCGATACAGCGATTATAGCGATCTTCCAACTTTTCGATACCATTTTTGTAGTACGATTTGTCCTTTGCCTCAAAATAGGCCTCAGTTTCAGAGACTACCTCTTCATTGCTTCTAAATTTTTACCAGCGAGCATTCTCTTGAGGTCTGAGAACAGGAAAAAGTCACTGGGGGCCAAATCTGGAGAATACGGTGGATGAGGGAGCAATTCGAAGCCCATTTCGTTCAATTTCAGCATGGTTTTCATCGACTTGTGACACGGTGCATTATCTTGATGAAACAAAACTTTTTTCTTCTTCAAATGGGGCCGTTTTTTTGAAATTTCGTCCTTCAAACGCTCTAATAACGCTATATAACTGATCACTGTTGATGGTTTTTCCCTTTTCAAGGTAGTCGATGAAAATTATACCATGCGAATCCCAAAATACAGACGCCATAACCTTACCGGCCGATTGTTGAGTCTTTCCACGCTTTGGGTTCGGTTCATCGCGTGCAGTCCACTCAGCTGACTGTCGATTGGACTCCGGAGTGAAGTGATGGAGCCATGTTTCGTCCATTGTTATATATCGACGAAAAAAATCGGTTTCATTTCGATATAACAGCTCCAAACACTGCTCAGAATCATCAATTCGTTGTTGTTTTTGATCGATTGTGAGCTCACGCGGCACCCATTTTGCACAAAGCTTTCTCATATCCAAATATTCGTGAATAATATGTCCAACACGTTCCTTTGATATCTTTAGGGTGTCAGCTATCTCGATCAACTTCACTTTACGGTCATTGAAAATCATTTTGTGGATTTTTTTCACGTTTTCATCGGTAACAGTCTCTTTTGGACGTCCACTGCGTTCATCGTCTTCGGTGCTCATATGACAAGTACGAAATTTTGCAAACCACTTACGAATTGTTGCTTCGCCCGGTGCAGAGTCTGGATAACACTCATCAAGCCATTTTTTGGTATCGGCGGCACTTTTTTTTCATCAAAAAGTAGTGTTTCATCAACACACGAAATTCCTTTTTTCACAATAACAAAAGTAGCTTCACTCAAAATGCAATATCTCACAAACTAATAATCAAATAGCTGTCAAATTTATACACGTATCTTTTGAAGGTTGGTACTAACTGGAAATGGTATGGATTTAATTCTAGTGGCGCCCTCTCATAGAAACGATACGAACTTTTCAGCCGATCTGTTAAAATTACATAGTACCCATTTGTCTACCGACCATGAAAACCGTGTTAAAGGGTTAACAAATGACGTTCTAAAACACAAAATTCCAACTTTGTAATATTCACATACTTTTCGCAAAAACTGCAAACATTTCTTGACCAAATATCCACAGGTTAGCGGAATCGGTCGAGTTCTCCAAAAGTTATAAATTAATCAACATCTTTTTTAAAGAAAAAAAACCTATTTTAATCCACCTAGTGGTGTAATGATGCCTTCCTCATATTACTCATTACATCATAAATATAATCGTGAAATTCGCAAAAACAACTGTTTATTGAATAGAAATAGGAAAATTCGTTCGGACCTTATCTCACAAACTCTATAAATATTGCTTACCCTGTAGTTCCGGACCCAAAAGTAGTATCCACAAAAATAAGGAATTCCGTATGAAACTGTAAGACTTTTCTTTTGAACCTATAAGTTTGTGAAAATCGATTTGGCCATCTCCAACAAAAGTGAGTGAGATCCTTTTTGCAGTTTTTAATCACTATTTCCAATTCTTCCGAAACCGGATTCAGATGAACGGAATAGCCGAAGTTGGTTCGTTTGCTACCAACAAATATGACCTACAAATTGGAACAGTTTTGAAAGTAGTTAAACCTATACTTAATTCAAATCAAGATTTGTGGAAATCGGTTCAAGCATCGCAGAGAAATCGAAGTGAATTTAGTTTTAGGAGTTTTTCTTCTCCACTTTCGGTGCTCTTGGAACAGGAAAAGAGGGGACCAGTAGTGCCGAATTAAGTTTTCATGCCTACAAACCTAAAAGCTCTGCAAACTAGAAGAATTTATCAGACAGTTTTATGGGATTTGTACCTGTTTTTAACCATCGTTCGTGGAAAAATACTAATAAAATTAATAATTTTCCACTTATCTCGCTTTAGTTCTGGAACCGGAATCGGTTGAGTTGTTCCAGAGATAATTGAGTGTAAACTTTTTCTCAAATTTTCACATATTACCATATAACTCCGGAACCGGAAGTCACATTCAAATGAAATTCAATAGCAAGCTATGGGACCATAGTAACTTTTATTTGAATCTAACAAAAAAATAATCACCCTAATGACAGAATAAAAAAAAATATTGGTTAAGGTCTTTTTCAAGAGAAATATCTTATCGTTCCTCGTCTGAAAATCGTATGTCCACGAACGGTTGTTTTTTTTTATAGTAAAAAAACCTTTTCTGCCACTTTGAAACAACGTTTGCTTTAAACATTTGCCTATTTTACCACTATGCACTAAAGACTGTCCCAGAAAGTATGGACGCAACCAAAACCCGCTGCCATTTCGCAATGGTTCAGAATCTGTCAGTTTTTATAGCTGCGTCCAGTTGTTTACACTCTTCTCTAACCACTTGTGCAGTTGTTTATTCGTTTTCATTAGTTTGTTTCGAAATGCGTGGACTTTCAGCAGAACAACGTCGAAAAATTGTGTACCAATGGTGCACAGAACGCGGACTGTCACTGAGAAAGATAGCAAAAATGGAAAGAGTAAGTGAAAAAGCCGTGCGAAATGCAGTCAGGAAGTTCGGTGAGGATAACACCTTTGAGGATAAACCGAAAACGGGTCGAAAAAAGGTCCTGCTAACCCTCAGTTGGATAAACGTATACTGAAGGCGTTCGAGCAAAAGAAGGTGGTTTCAGTTCGGGATGTGGCCAAAAAATTGGGCACTTCGAAGTCAAATGTTCTTCGTGCTAAAGAACGTTTGAATCTTCGAACCTATAAGAAGCAGAAACAACCAAAACGTAGTCCGAAACAAGAAGCATCGATCAGGCCGAGGGTTCGAAAGCTGTACAATACGATTCTTGCTGGAAATGGGAACTGCATTATCATGGACGACGAAACCTACGTGAAACTCGATTACAAATCCTTGCCGGAACCACAATATTATAAGGTGCGAGAAGGGCAGGTGTTAAACCAGTCCGAGACATCGATTGAAATCGCAAAATTTAGTAAGAGAGCTATGGTCTGGCAAGCAATTTCTAGCTGCGGTAAGATTTCGAAACCCTTCATCACCACTGCTTTAATGAACAGCGAACTTTACATTAAGGAATGTTTACAAAAACGACTTCTACCCATGATTCGAAGCCACAAGGATCCTGTTGTCTTCTGGCCAGATCTTGCTTCTTGCCACTATTCGAAATCAACGGTAGAATGGTATACTACCAAAAATGTCACTTTCGTCCCAAAAGATATGAATTGCCCACAACTTCGACCAATTGAGGAATTTTGAACATTAACGAAGGCACATCTTAGGAAACATGTCTCGGCAGCCGAAACCATTCAACAGTTCGAAAAAGATTAGAAAAAAGTGTCAAAACTTGTCGCCATGAAGTCTGTACGGAATTTAATGAGGAACGTTCGCAAGAATGTGCGCAAGCTAGTCTACAATGGCTAAGTAGCAAATGTTGAGAATAATATTCTGTTGTTGTAGTCAAATATTATCAGTATATCAAATTAAATTTGAATATCTAACACTTGTGAATTATTTACAGCGAAATCAAAGTGCGTCCATACTTTCTGGGACAGTCTTTATATTTTATAACTCATTCAAATTAGTATTAGAAATGTCTTTAAAAAATAAAAAAGAATCAAATAATTCTTAAACGCCATAACAGATTGAAGGTGACATTTCAATAAAATGATGGTTTCAAATGAGCCCTTCAAGCATCTGAAGCATTACCTTTTCGAAAAAGTGATGCATAAATAACTACAGCCGAAAATAAATTTTTCACAGAACAATTTAAATCAATTTGTTATCAAAAAGATTAAACGATTGATTTTGAACCCGTAGTTACAAGGCTCATATCATTAATATTGAAAATGAAACACTAGACAACAGTGGATAGCAATTTATCATATATCCTACGAACGTCTCTAACTTTTTGGATGACTGTGCGTGCCAAAATAGGATCCGAAGTTACCAGCTAACCTGGTAAAAGCATCTTCGGCAGTCTGGGACAGTCTTTACCTAACGTCACTTTCAAGGATCTTTGAATCAACGACTACAACTATGTAATGAAAACCGCGAAAAAGTTACCGCAGAGACGGGACTCGAACCCGTAGCTAGCACCTATCCGGGGAACTTGTTTTACCAATTGAACTACCCTGCATGTGAAAACGCATGCAGAAATAGCCTAACTGGCTAGAAGAAACCGAACATGTTTGATTCGTTGTACTACTTTGCCTTCGGACGTTGATTTGAGATTGAGATCTATTGGCAGAATGATCGGAGAAACTAGCGAGTTGTAGTTCCGTCTCTGGAATCATTTGTTTGTAAATTTTTCATTCCTGTTGTTTTCATTTATCAGTCTTCTTCCCCTTTGTGCAATTCTAGAAATTGGTAGTACGTCATTAAACTTCACGTACTTCTATTTGGATGGAATTCCATACGTGTTTTCAGCATGACAAATTATCAATTGCGTGCTCTGAAAACGAGAAAGTGTAGATTTAGAAAATAACTAGAAAAATAAAATTATAAAAAGAATTTTCAATATATTAATTTTAAATTTCATGTTAAAACCAAAACTTGACGTACAAGCAATTAACGACTTTTTAGAAATTTGAAAAAGAGCTTGAGAAGACCTTAAGCAAAAATTCCTTTAAATTTTCCAAACAAAATGTATCAAAAAAAGGTTTATTTATTGAATTAGTTTCTTCGACAGATAAATACTGGGGCTATGAGAAAGAAGGGGACACTGTTTTAGAAATTTAGTATTTTTATTTAATTTTCAAAATAACAAAAAAAATGATTTTTTTTAAAAGCAGTATTTTCTATTTTTTTAGAATTCAGTGATTTTAAAACGAAGTGGACTTAAAATCCTCTACTTTCGGTCGTTTTCGAGTGTATTTTAAATATTGTCAACCTACCGGCAAGTATTCCAAAAGAACAGATAATTTTTCTCTCTCTTCAATGGTATAAAGTTTGCTAAATTGGAATCAAATTGTAAATTGTAGAGAAAAATTAAAAAGTAAGTTTTAACTTTACTGGTACGTTTACCTTTCTAGCTAGATTGTTCGTAACGAGTGTTTTCCGGGCGGCTGGTTAGCGCAGGCTATTTAATTCTGGTCATTGTGCCCTTTCTCGCTCGCTCCCTCCCATTTTGCTACTACCGCGGTAGCACCTTTTCTCGATGTGTGGTATATTGGGCATCTTCAGAGTAATTCACAAGTTTAATAGTACGAGTAGCCCAATTAAAAGCCGAAAAAAGTTAAAACGTTACCAAAAACAAAATCAGTGCTGTTCTGTTCTTAATAGACTTCGCAACCAGTATGAACTATACGCAAACGTTACTTTTCGGACATAAATGTCAGATTTTATGTGTCATTTAGAAAGAAAGAACAAATCTCAACTATATTTGTGCATTTCTATCGGTGTCACATATTTTTTTCATTTGGAGTAAAATGCAGGAATCGTCAAAGCAAAGCGAACATTTTGGGAATCACGACCCGAAGATGATATCAGTTCGTAATCTTTCATCACGACAACTCTTGGCCACAGATGGAAAACGTTGTGGATTTGTAGATTACAATAGATAATGAATACTGTCTTAACTGCCATCCGACTAGCACTTGTTTCGATCGATGCAAAATGTTTTTTTTTTTGCCGAAACACGGTTAACATTATTCGAAGAAAAACCTATAAACTTTGCTCAAAAGTTAAGAACTCTTGAATAGTCAGAAATATCGGAAAATATGCAAAGCCTAACACACAGACTTTGCAAGAAAAGTTCGTGCAAATTAAGTCATAGACCGAATTATTGAACATCTGCCAGTGAATTAAACTAAATTCCAAGCCTACCTCATAGATACGACTGGCTAGTGTTCTAGATGAAATTAATCGTAATTTGATAGTTTTAGTTGAATTTGGCCAATATGAAGAAGAACGTTTAATTCACAAACTCCAATTTTCCAACTAAGGCTCCGTTCTAAAGATAGTGGTAATACGACCGCATGTGATCAATGCTGTGTATTCGATTTGGTAGAACAGAAAAACCTGTTATTTTGCTAGAATATAGTGAAGATCACTCAAAAATGCCGATCGACCTACACTTCTCTGCCTTTTATTACTACCAAAGTAATAAAGGTATTTTTCCGAAACTGATCTAGGTCTGTCCACCTACCAAACAGAGCAATAACAACAACAGAAAAACTAACCAATAACAATTCCTAATTCTTGCCCGACCTACCCGAGCTGTTTAATTATGTAAACAAATCAATGCCAAAATATACCCGTCTTATCAAAACCACACAACCGGTCACGGAGCACGCGCTCATCCCGAGACGAGGGCAACTGATTAAATGGCCCAATCTGTACCGTTAAAACAAGGTTTCTCGTTCGGTAGGTCGTTAAAGTCACCTGACGATGGTCGGGCCGTTGCCTTTCTTCTTTTCTCCACGGCGTTCCTCCGTTTTCGTTATCATTCCACAACCAAAATCCGACACATGCGCAACTAATCGTCAGTCGATGCCAATTGCTCTGAAGTGCTCGTTTACTTTACTATTTATTGTTGCCAGACGCGCGCGTCCGTTTCTTTTGTTGTTGTTGTTGTTGTTGAAGGTAGCCGAGTCTTACAGGATCACGTTTACCACAAAGTTGAAGGAAGAGCACGATAAGCCATTGGTGACGAACTTGGTGTCGGGCATTTAGGCGAATCTGACTTCTGTGAAATGTGGGATCAAACAATATTGAGCTGGAGATTTTGGAGTTTGAACTCGTTAGAACTTGTGAAGACCTTTGGATAAGTTTGCGAAAAACAACAGTATATTTTTTCGTTGAATTGAAAACAGGAATATATTTGGTTTACAACTGGTAGTCTTTCTCAGAATCAGAATCAAAAATTTCTTTATTGTTCACGGGTATCACGAATACTCGAAACCCAACAAAATTTTTGAACTCAAACCAGACCCGTACCCGTTAGGAATGCGGAAAATCGTCACCCGCACTCGAACCGAACTCGACAAACATAGTTTTTTTCTGAACTCGAACCCGACCAATATCCGTCGGGTTATTCGGGTACGCTAGTTTCCCGTGAACTGAACCACACTGACAACTGACGATGGCAAAATATTTGCTAATCTCTAACGTGTTGGGAGAGATTCATGTCTCTGGACACCACCAAGACGGTATTCGCGGCGTACCACTCTAACAGATCGGCTGAAAAGTTCGTATCGTTTCTATGAGAGTCGATGAACGCAGTGGACGTCCAAAAGAGGCTGTTACCGATGAAAACGTGAAAAAAAATCCACAAAATGATTTTCAATGACCGTAAAGTGAAGTTGATCGAGATAGCTGACACCCTAAAGATATCAAAGGAATGTATTGGACATATTATTCACCAATATTTGGATATGAGAAAGCTTTGTGCAAAATGGGTGCCGCGTGAGCTCACAATCGATCAAAAACAACAACGAATTGATGATTCTGAGCAGTGTTTGGAGCTGTTATATCGAAATGAAACCGATTTTTTTCGTCGATATATAACAATGGACGAAACATGGCTCCATCACTTCACTCCGGAGTCCAATCGACAGTCAGCTGAGTGGACTGCACGCGATGAACCGAACCCAAATCGCTGAAACTGAGGCAAAGGACAAATCGTACTACAAAAATGGTATCGAAAAGTTGGAAGATCGCTATAATCGCTGTATCGCCTCTGATGGCAATTATGTTGAATAATAAAAACGAACTTTGGCAAAAAAATGTGTGTTTCTATTAAACGATACGAACTTTTCAGCCGAACTGTTATGGTCTTTTTAGCAAGATACCAAATCAACCCAAAACAGATCGAAACAATTCAATTGAGAAGCAGGCTAACACAAATTCGGTGAAGTTTTACTATACCCTATGTTAATATGTAGGGTATCGGCTCCCTATTTCTTCTGAGCTCCTATTTCCATCTCATCCCGTCACCTCATTACTTTGAACATGAATAATATTTTACAACCTATCTGATCCTAACTGTGACATGTTTTAAAATGATTATAAAAGCTATTGTCACACTTTCCCATTGAAAGAAGTGGTTTTAAATTCTTCGGTGATCGTTTTTTCATATAAAATAAACTCACTTTTCAACTTAGGACACATTTTCGTCTCAAGATTTACAGTTCGTCATGTTTCTGATTATCTACTAATCGATTTGTCTCAAAACATGATCACTATTTCGCGCAATTACACTACCATTGAATGCTGGATGACTTCATAATTAGTAATGTTCACTTGCCACTTGTTTAGTTAACGATTAAAAACTTCAAAAATTACCCGACAAGCATTAAAAGTCTTCAAAAATATGAGATGAAAGTTTTTCACTTGGTTCACTTGATTGCGCTTTGTTTTCATCTCATTTGGTTTCGCAAAGTTGCCAAATTATCTCATAATGTTACAAAACAAAAATTGTTTTTCTTCTTCAAATTATCATCAAAAAGTATGTTTTTGGTGTCCGTGATATTAGTTTAATTATATTATTGATATTAATATTTCAATTAAACTGTTTCGGCTTCGAATAATACCAGAAAGAGCGTGTTAAATACTATTGAAATAACCATTGTGGCAAATCTAGTAGCACTGGTTTCATTCCGCTATACGTCAACATAACGCATAATCAATTATCTGCATGAAAGATTTCAACGTTAGCATGTGATTTGTCCATTGAATTATAAACTTTTAAAGATTTACTGCAATCAAATACTAATAGATACTCAGAGAGAAAAGTTTTATTTTTTTATCTCTCACTTTTTATGAACCTGTACAAATATGTATTAAATTTGGGAAATCTGTATAAAATCTATATATTGATTTCAATCAGTATGCGAACGCAAAAATCTATACAATACAGATAAATCTGTATAAATGGCATCTCTGACTCTGCATTCGTCCCGGGTTGGCGATTCAATGCATAGGACGCTGGTCTTACAAGCCAGTTGTTGTATGCTCGAGCCCCGACCTGGAAGGATTCTTAGTGTCAGTAGGATCAATAGTACTAACCATGCAATGATTCTGTACACTAAGAATCGGCTGCGAAGTCTGTTGAAACAGAAAGGCCAAATTCCACAAAAGGAATGTAATGCCAAGACTTTGACTTTTGACTCTACATTTTGTTTTAAGAAGGGCTAATGCCTTAATAGTAACCATTTCGGTTTTATTTTTATATAAAGCTCACCAAATTAACTTTGCAATAAAATTTTACATTTACAGCGAAAGGTAACGGAAACGACTGAAAATTTTTAAAACGTTGAAATGATTACTACTTTAGTTTAGTTTTAGATTGTTTAGATTTCAGATAGTTTTAGATATACTTAAAGTTGTTCTACAGTGATTTTTTCGGTAGTATTGTGAAACTAAACAGTGATAAGCTGCACAACCAATTTTAATATATATTTCTAAACATATCTAACATAAATAACATTTCTAAATCAATTGTAAAACATCTTGAAAGTTCAATAAGTTACATTTGCTACTTTGGTGACATCATAAATGATAATGAACGGACTCAGCACGGCACCACCTTTCATTTTGCAACCATCAGCGTTACATTTTATATGAATATAACTGAATATATTCTCATATATTTGGATTTCCTGTTGCAGCTTAAACAATTTGGAACACCATGCAATGAGACTAAGAGAAATTTTCCTGTTAATCCACTTTCTTGAATTTGTTTCATTGATATAATAACACAGGTTATATAGATCCAACTAAATAATTTAAAAAAATATTGGGTTTACGCAATTTAAATAAATGAAAATTCATTCCGCGGTTTATAACATTAAGATTGTGTAAGACTTCGACACAAAGTTCAATGATGCAAATGATGTCTTGATGGTAATAACCATTATTCACACATTTTTTTCGTGCATTTTGTTCAAGTAAATTTCCAAATGCGAAATTAACTTTGGGCCAATTAACGCAAAATTGCTTGGAGAATACGTTATTTTAAGCGTTCTTGCTCTTCAAAAATTTCAATATTTCGATTGAAAATCAAAAAGGTTCAGATTAAATAAATTAAATTAATCTTCAAAAGACATTCGCTATGGGCTTAACATTTAAGACATACGGTAAGTCAATATGAAAAAAAAAATTAAAATGAACGAACCGCGTCAAAAATGCGATCATCACAACACATCATTTGGAGCAGGGAAAAGCCCACTGGAGATAAAGACTGTCCCAGAAAGTATGGACGCAACCAAAAACCACTGCCTATTTCGCAATGGTTCAGAATCTGTCAATTTTTATGGCTGCCTCCTGTTGTTTACACTCTTCTCTAATCACTTGTGCAGTTGTTTATTCGGTTTCATTAGTTTGTTTCGAAATGCGTGGACTTTCAGGAGAACAACGTCGAAAAATTGTGTACAAATGGGATTGGGATCGAAGTCTAATGTTCTTTGTGCTAAAGAACATTTGAATTTTCGAACCCATAAGAAGCAGAAACAAAAAAACGTAGTCCGAAACAAGAAGCATCGATCAGGCCGAGGATTCGAAAGCTGTACAATACGATTCTTGCTGGAAATTTGAACTGCATAATCATGGACGACGAAACCTACGTGAAACTCGACTACAAATCCTTGCCGGGACCACAATATTATACGGTGCGAGAAGGGCAAGTGTTAAATCAGTCCGAGACATCGATTGAAGTCTAAAAATTTGGTAAGAAAGCTATGGTCCTAGGAAACATGTCTCGGCAGCCGGAACCATTCAACAGTTCGAAAAAGATTGGAAAAAAGTGTCAAAACTTGTCGCCAAGAAGTCTGTACAAATTTTAATGAGGAACGTTCACAAGAAGGTGCGCCAGCTAGTCTACAATGGCTAAGTAGCAAATGTTGAGAATAATATTCTGTTGTTGTAGGCTAATATTATCAGTATATCGAATAAAATTTGAATATCTAACATTTGTGAATTATTTACAGCGAAATCAAAGTGCGGCCATACTTTCTGGGACAGTCTTTAAGTTATTATCAATCTATCACTATGTCTCCAGTAGGCATAAAACCTCCTCATCTTTTGTACCAACAGATTACAGAATATCCAAATGATACATTCCATGTTGTTAACTATTATAACTACATAACTAAATTCCTTAAACTAAAGGTGAATTTTTGAAGAGAGAGTGTTCAAGGAAATAATCTCCTGATAGTGTCACGGGTTAGATGAAAGTCGAACTGACTTGACCAGCGATTAAACACATAATGCCTGAATTTATGTCACAAAGATCATCATTGTAGCAGGAACACACTGTTTACTACAAACTACAACTGTTAGAAAAATGGGTCGTAACAATACAGTATAGTGAAGTAAAATTTCGCATAATTCTTTGGGTATAAAATTATGGTTCTAAATGGCAGGTTAGAGAATTTTGATGTCGATTATTTCATTTCGGATTTCAATATTTTAGTAAGAGATACTATCAAAATGCTGTACGGGATTAATTTCTGGCATCCCAGAAGAGCCAGATTGTATAATTTTCTAAGATATTAAACACTGTTTAGATATAAATGAATTTAGAACTGTGAAAATGACACAAAACTGATCAAATTATCTTAAATTTGCACTACACTGGTTATTTTAATTTTCGATTCACAAAGAAGCAATCTTTTTAGTTCTTCAGGTATCATTTAGAGCCATTAGAAGGGCTGATTTTGCAGAATGTTCCACATTGTTGACCATTTTCCGTTGTATTTTGCTTCAATGCAAACGGCCACCAACAGGATGATGTAATCGATCTTCTTCGAAGGGAAACTGTCTCTGCGACCTGACGACTGCTCCACCTGACGACCGAAGTCCAAATGAGAGCATGACCTGAGCGTTTGAGGTTTGATACAACGCAAATGGTCTGCTCTCATTATTGACGACTGCTCCACCTGACGATTGAAGTTCAAATGAAAGTACGACCTAAGCGTTTAAGGCTTTATACCACGCAAAAGGTTTGCTTTCATTGCCAACTGCTCCACTGGACGACTGAAGTCCAAATGAGAGTTGCGACCTGAGCGTTTGAGGTTTTTAACCACGCAGAAGGTGCACTTTTCGAAACTGCTGGTTGATTAAATCATTCCCACGACGTCTGCTTCCACCCATCGCACAAGAAAAAAGGATCGATTTTCGACCACGCTTACCCTTTTATACGCAGTCAGTTGAAGATATCTGTATAAAATGTTCAAAACGACGTATGTAACAATTAGAGATTCTCTTTGTTTACTTTCTCTTTCGATTATTGCGAAATATTCCTGCTTTTTTCGGTAATTTCTCCAGAGCAGATTAAAAGATGCTAGCTTTAGTTATTATTATCGGTAAATAATTGGAGAGAAGGATTGCTAAGAGTGCCGTAATAATCAAAAGAGAAAGTAAACAAAGAGAATCTCTCATTGTTACATACGTCGTTTTGAACATTTTATACAGATATGTGCCTGACTACCTCAAAATCGTCGTCCTTGCACGAAAAACCCAAGCAAAAGTAAAGAGTTTTCCGCGTTGTTTTCAAATTTCGAGAAAACCTAATTTTTTAGTTGTTTGTGGTTATCTCACACTGTTCAAAATATTATCCTAAATTCCTGATCATATTTTTGATGAAATAGTGAAAGAATTATGTGGCTCCATATGGCTAATTTTGAAAAGGCAGCCCATAGTAAAGTAAGTCGTATTCACGACAAAAAATATCATTGTTCGGGTCGGGTCGGACACGGGTGCCGATTTTTTCATTTTCAACAGGTACGGGTCGGATTTGTTTCGGGTTCGACCATCTCTACCAAGAACTTTTAATCATGGTGTACACTCTTTTCCCCAAATCATGACTCGTTTGGCTCATTCATATAATCGGAGTTTCGCCCGTGTATATTTATTGATTTTATTGCTCTTTATATACTGTTTTTCCGGCGTTTTTCATCTCGTCTCTTCCAAATTTGCACTCAAAGCAGAAAGACAGTAAAAATTCGGGTATCAGCGGAAAGTTTTTTAAAAAGATTGTTTATTTTCAAAATAGTCATCAGTGCAAAATGTTTGCTTGATTTTCGGCGTTGTTTTTTTTGCATTTCTCATAAAAAAAACAAATTAAGCTCAATTTTTTCTGAAACCAACAGTCCGATACTATTCAAAAACGCCGAAATGTTGAAATCGGTAGCAAAAAATTAATGTAGGAATTTTTAATCGCAAATCGGGTTATTGATAATAATCTTAGTGTTTAAGGGTTAAAATAGTTTTAACAAAAATTTCGAGCACGGTTTTGCCTTTGTTCGACCAGATAAACAACTTCTAAAGTATATAAACACTGTTAAACTGTATTGTCATCCATTCGAATGTTATCGCCCACTTAATATGGTGTGACGCCCACTGGTGGGCGCTTCGATCACTATTGTATATAAACCTCTGAGGTGTTCTAAAACTAATGTAAAAATTCTCTATCCTTCCGTTCTAGATCTCCGCAAAATGGTTTACTACACCGGACTGCCGCTGCTAATGCAGCAGGCTGATAGCAATACATTATCTCAGCTATGCTTCCCCAACAATGCGACCAACGATCGAAGTAACGATCAAAGCCAACAACAACAACAACAACAACAACAACATCTGCAGCAGCAACAACTCCAACAGCAAAGGATACAGTACCAGCAACAGGTCGTCAATCTAAGTAGTAGCAGTAGCAGTAGTAGTAGTAGTAGTAATAATTTAAACGAACACCAATCAGCGCTGTTGGCTGGTCCTTCGCCTTCGGCACAACCCAGCGGAAGCAATAGCAATAAACTGACCTCCCTGCCGGTAGGCTACGGTAATTTTCAGTCCACGATGGTTGCAATGCCCCAGCAGTCGGTTGGCAACTCCGCAAAGTTCCGATGTGAACAATGCAACATTAACTTCGGAAGCAAAAGTGCTCACACGAGTCACATGAAGTCGCATGCCAAGCAACAGCAGCAGCAGCAGCAGATTGTTCTGAGCGAGGGTAAGATGGTCAGTACCAAAAACATGAATGCGGCCTCAATGGCTATCCAAGGAACGGTCGCTTCAGCCGATCCGTACCAGTGCGATGTGTGCAAGAAAACGTTTGCCGTTCCGGCTCGACTGGTGCGACACTATCGAACACACACCGGTGAGCGTCCGTTCGAATGTGACTTCTGTCACAAAATGTTCAGCGTGAAGGAAAATCTGCAGGTTCACCGACGAATTCACACCAAGGAACGGCCGTATAAGTGCGAGATCTGCGATCGGGCCTTCGAGCACAGTGGCAAACTGCATCGGCACATGCGGATTCACACCGGGGAACGACCGCACAAGTGTAGCGTATGTGGCAAGACGTTCATCCAGTCTGGCCAACTAGTCATTCATATGCGAACACATACGGGTAAGTCAATCGCCGGACTAGGATCGGTATCGCTGGCAGATATCCTAAATGATTCGTTTCAATTTTTTTTTCTATTTCCAGGTGAGAAACCCTACAAATGTCCCGTGGAAGGATGCGGCAAGGGCTTTACGTGCTCGAAACAGTTGAAGGTACATTCACGGACACACACCGGCGAAAAACCATACCATTGTGATATTTGCTTCCGTGACTTTGGCTACAACCACGTGTTGAAGTTGCACAGGGTACAACATTATGGATCGAAGTGCTACAAGTGCACGATTTGCGATGAGACTTTCAAAAGCAAGAAAGAGATGGAAGCGCACATCAAAGGGCACGCAAAGGGGACTGCCGAAGAGGAAGACAATGATAACAAGGCTACCGTGAGTACTTCTCTGAGTGCCGGATCTAGCCGAAGTAGTCCGGATTATTCATCGAGTTCAAGTAATCTAGAGGCACCCAACAGCCTGATGGCAGAACAACCGATGGAACTGGAGGAGAATCTGTCCGCCACGCCACGACTTGATACTCAGGAACCGGGCGATGATGGCACCAGTGGGAACAAAATGAACCGTTTCCCAGACAACATTCACTACTACTCGCAGTTCGAGCAATCAGTTCTACGAAGTTATGGCGTGCAGTCCGGCGTAAATCCGGCTTTGCTAGCGGCAGCATCTATCGCCGCTGCCGCAACCGAAATTCAAAGCAATAAAACACCATCTCCTCCGCCGCTGGCGTTCACAATGACGCAGCATCAACAGCAACATCACCAACAATTGCTGACCTCAACCGCTGGTCGGTTGTCGCCATCATCCATGCAGTCACCAGTGGTTGACATTATTATGCAACATCAACAGCAACAGCAACAACAACAACAACAGCCCCAGTCTCATCTGCTTCAGCACCAGCAACTTCCAGAGTCACATCATCAGCACCAAGTTCCGGTCAGTTCAAACACCCTCAAATTCGAACCGATGGCCGTCATGAAAAACCATGGTTACTTTGCGCCGGCTTCACAGGTTACCGAGTTCCGGTAAGTTTAGACGCGTTTTCGGTACGCTTTAGAAATAACAAAATTAATGTTTCCTCTCCATCTATTTACACACACAGATCATCCAGCGACATCGTGCGCCAGGTTGAGGCAGCGATCGCTGGCACCGAGAATCTGCTGACACCGCCCCGATCGTCTCCGGAATCGCCGGATCGTTCGTCGTCACCCGAATCCGATTCAGTATTAATGGCCAATCGCGATAACAACACGCTGCCACCACGGAAGCGACGACTGTACTTCAAGGATCAACCGGTTCGCAGCGGCATTGACCAACAACGGGACACGGGTCTGGTGCCAACGGTTTCGGTAAGACAGCCACCGGACGTGAATAATCCCGCCGTCGCCGCCCCGGCATCGTCGTCGCCACCGGTTGTGCGGATGAGCTCGGTCATCCAGTACGCCAAGGCGTCGTACGAGTGAACGGAGTCAAATCCAGGAACCAGGAATCGATGAAAAATAAGATATTCTGAAAAAAAGAGACAAAAAAAACTAATCAAATGGCCATAGTCGAAACATGCCGATGAAAGAGATACCGTAAGTTCGTTTTGTCGGGAGAGACCGTTTGGTTGCGTGTAGTTGAATCGTTGAGAATTCTGAGTAGAATGAAATTCTAAATTAGTTAAAAGTGCCATCGTAAACAAGTTTTGAACACAGGTCCTCATGTTTATGATTACAGATTGTAGGTCCGCAGGAGACTTTTGACGAAATCATACCTTTTGTGCGCGTTCTCTGTTGTTGGATCATATGAATTTTAACTGGAAGGGAAAACAATTTTACCTCTTCACAACTAGTGCGCAAGATTAATTCGGTTTTATTGCTTCAACTTACATAAAACAATACTTGCCAGTGAACTGCAGTATGAGCAAACAAATAAACACACGGTACACAATCTATTTTTTTAAATCTTCCTTTGTAACACATGGATCAAAAAGTCCCGAGACTAACAATGGAAACAACATTTTTTTGCAAAATTTTTTTTATTCATCAACATAATCACCTTTTAGAGTGATACAATGGTTCCAACGTTTTTCCAATTTTTCAATACTTCAGTTTCAGCGATGACCTCCTCATTTGAGCCAAATCTTTTTCCCTGGAGCATTTTTTTAAGGTCAGCAAAGAGCCAGTAGTCACTGGGGGCTAAAACTGGCGAGTATGGGGGGTGGGGAAGCAGATCAAAGCTCAATTCTTTCAATTTCGTCATTGTTTTCATCGACTTGTGGCAGGGTGACTCGTTGCTGTTTTTGTTCCATCGAAAGCAATCGCGGCACCCACTTGGAAAAAACCTTTTTTATGCTCAATTTTTCATGAAGGATAGTAAATACACTTCCATATGATATCTTTGTCATCTCAGCAATCTCACGGAGCTTCACTTCACGATTTTTCATTATAATTTTTGTCACTTCACTCACATTTTCCGGTGTAACGGCTTCCACAGGTCTACCCGAGCGTTCCGCGTCATTTGTGTCGGTACGACCACGTTTAAACTCGGCGAACCACCGACAAATCGTTGCTTTTGATGGACAAGAGTCCGAATAACATTTTTCAATCCATTGTTTTGCTTGCACGGTGTTTTTACCCTTTAAAAAACAATGTTTTATCAAAACACGAAACTCGGTTTTTTTTTTTTCATTTTTTAAACAAACTACAAAACGACTTTACTTCAACCTCGATAACTCAGCTGTTTCTGGTCGGATCGACTTAAAATTTTGACCCGTTTCAAGCAAAGGTTAGTACTCTAGAAAGACGTGCTTTCTCTCTTACGACTTAATCAATTATTCTGGAACAGTTTGCTTACTGAACGTTTGCATATAAAAATGAACTTTTTCCGAATGGTGATAAAATCAAAGGCTAACACGGATAATTGCTTTTGATAAATTTCCCATGGAATGTAATTATTTTAGCTTACTTGCAAAACAATCTACTCTGGCTTGGGTACCGCACAGAGATGTCAGGTAACAATTTCAAATATCTTCAGACAGGATTGCAAAAGTCAGTAAATCCGAAAAAATGTCTGCAGTCAGCAATTTCTCTATAAAGTATGATACGCTGAACTGACTTGGCGAGCAAAAAAAAACGTCGCAAGCAATTTCAAAAGTCTGTAAATTTTGACGAAAGTCTGCGAAAAACTCGATTTTCATAAGTCTGCGAGAAAAGCCGGCAACAAACAATGTCTGCAGATTTACAGACAAAATTTCTACACTGTTTTTGCCATCACGGTTATGGCAAAGATAAACTTAAGATGAAATAAGCTATCATTTCTCATGTACCATTCAAATAGGACCCCTCGATGATTTCGGTTGACCGTCAGTTGCAGTTCAATTATTGTTTGAAACAAAACAACAAGCGTCGAATCGTTACATGCGTCGTAGCTATGACAATGTTTGTTTATGTAGAATTAATCTTAAGTTGCAATATGAAAGAAATCGCGGTATTTTGCTGCATATCGAGAGGATCTTGAAACTTGAAAAATCAATTAAATTATTACTAAGAATATATTTAATTCATTATAATCCTATCTTACGAATCATTAATGTGAATGGAAGTAACAAAATATTATGTTGTTATGTTATGTAGATTTACTTCCAAACTTGTATTGTTACTATGGTATTTTATCGTCATTTTCAAATGTTTAACGACGCTTATTAACGAAGGGTCTACAAAATTACACTATTACTAAGTTCACTGGTTCACGATTACTGATCCGATATTTTTCTAAAGATTACAATGTCCCATATGATCCATTGAATAATGTTTGGGTAATCGTAATCGTGAACCAGTGAACTTAGTATTAATGTAATTTTATTGACCCTTCGTTAATTAGCGTCAACTAGCTCCGGCAAAATGCTATGGAAACAATACAAGTTAGAAAGAAAACAAGCATATGTTTATACTCAGCACATAATGATTTCTTGCTTCAGATGGCTTTAATGCTTCGTGAAATGAGACAATAACAAACTAAATAAAATTTAGTTATAATTCTAAGTAATTTTTACTTTTTAATTTGAGGAGTTACTGAATAAGCAGTAGAATAGCTCAATGTCGCTCATACTGTAACTTGATATTTTTTCAAACATAAACAAGCATTGCCATAGTTACGACGTATGTAGCGATCAGACGCTTGATGTTTTGCTTCAAAAGACGGAAGCTGACAGTGAACAGAGCTTATCAAGGGGGGGGGGGGGGTCCTATTCAAATGATACCTGAGAAATCGCAGACCACTCTATCTTGAGTTTATCTTTGATGTTTCGATGGATCGTATAAGACATTGTAATCTTGAGTTTATCTTTGGTTATAGTTCGACTGATAGAGCTGTCAAATTTTGTCTGTTGACTCATGGGTTACTATGATTGAGGATGCATGGGTAGTTTCGTCACAGACTAACAGACACACTGGGACACTAGTTCCACCTATATTGAACTGCGCGAACTATTTACTATCGTTCACCCCTTGTGTTACGTAAAAGTTTTTTTACTAGTTGGGTTACTCTGTTGGTAAATGAAAAAATTAAACATAGTCTAGATGACAGACTGATTGTTTTTGATAGGATAACGTGGCGCCATCATGATATATGCGAGTACTGTCCCAACAAAAGACCGTTAAAATGATTAAAGTATCCAATTTAAGTGTCCCGTCTGTTAGTCTGTGGTCTCGTCAGTGCGGGTGAAGGTGAAGTCATGAAAAATCGGCAATTTTTGTTCGTTTTTTTAAATGCAAATGTTATACACAGTTGCACCGAAAGTGACCGACTTCTTTTTCTTCTTATTCTTCTTTTTCAATCTTTCTTCGATTGGAAAGGTAACAATGATCATACATCCAAAGATAAATTCAAAAAATGGAATGGAGTATGATTTTTCATGACCCATCCAAATTAAATCTCTCGATGAACTCGGTTCATCATCAGCAGCAGTTCAATGATTAGTTGAACCGAAACAGTAAATGTCAAGCCACTAACTATGACGGTGTTTGTTTGTATATAAATAACAAATCGAGTCGAAATATGGTATAATGATATCGAAAAATCTCGCATCACATTCCATGGCTCTTTGTAATTGAATTTAGAAGTAGTTTAATATATTCAACTAACCTAATATTGAGTTAGTGTAAGACGTTTCGCATTCGCATTTGAAGCATAAACGCAGTCAGAAGTATAAACGAATATATAGACTAGACAGTAACAATCTTCATAAAACTGGCAGCGCTGCTGAATTCCCATCTTCATTTTCACGCAAATGTCGAACAACATATTCTAAAACACGATCCTCCATGAACAGGCTGTTCTTGAAGTATAATATCAAATCGAAATACAATCCAGAATCAAGCCAATCTATATACAATTCTTGTGAGATTTGTGAGTAAGAAAATGGAAGTGAAAAGATGAAAGCTCAAGTGGTGTTACGGCTAAAAATTGGTCAAATAAGAATGAGTGGAAAAAGTTTAAATGTTTCATTAGAAAATCAAATCATGTCTTTTTTCCAAATTCAATCTATACAAATACAGAAAAAAAATTCAGGTACAGGTTCAGAATTAGAATCCAGGTCCCCGTTCATGATTCAGATGTATGGCTCGGATCTCTGTTGAATTTTCAGAACTCGAACTCAAAATCTTGTTCGAATCACGAACTAAGGTCAAACATCCTGCTTCCTGTATCAGAATTTAGGTTCATAGAAATTTCTCTAGGAATTCGGATCCAGAATCTAGGTCTGGGATAAGAATCCATGACCAAAACTGCAGTCAGTTCAGAATTCAGATCATGGAAATCGATGAATTCCTGTCAGGAGTTCAAGCCTAGAACTCAGACCCGGAATTCGGATCACGATTTCCACTCAGGAATCCAGATTTATGTTCTGAAACTAGGTCCAGAATTCAGGTGAGGAGTCAAGGTTCTGGGTCTGGTTTCGGATCCCAAAACTCTGTCAGGAGTTCCGGTCCTGAATCCAATTCCGGTATCAGGATTCTGGCCCAGATTCAATGTCCAAGTCCAGATTGAGAATTATTTTCTAGAATCCAGATCCAAAATCCAGGTTCAGGTGAAAACTCTGTCAAGAATTTTGGTCCAGAATCTGGGTCCAAGTTCAGAATTTATATTCATAGGTCAAGGGTTGTGGTCCAGCATCTCGTTTTAGAATCCAGGTCCAGACTAAGAATTCTGGTCCGGAATCGAAGTCCCGTATTTAGGTTCAGAATTCAGATTCTGCACTCAAGTCTCAAATTCATATTCAGAGGTTAGGCCAAGTTTACTCCATTCAGGTCCAGGTTCTGAATCCAAACAGAGAATACTGGTTCATGGTCAGAATACCGATCCAAGATCAGAATTCATGTACATAACTCAGCTCCAGAATTAAAGTGCTTAATCATGCTACAAAATTTGGACCTAGATTCCAAGCCCAGAGTTCTGTTTCTGAATCCAGGCTCAGGTTCAGAATCCAAAATCTGGATCAAGTTCCAGGTTCACGATTTCAATGTATGTCACGGATCTCTGTCAAATTATCAGAGTCTTGAATCCAGGGCCAGAATCTTGCTTCAGATTTAGACTCAAAATCTACGTCAGTAGTTCAAGTCAAGAAACTAGGTTCAGGTCCAAAATGCGAATCCATGCTCAGAATCCAAGTGCAGATTTATGCTTCAGGTTCAGAATTCTTCTGTCAGAATTTTGGGTCAAACCCAAATGTCCTGATTCAGTATTAAGATCCAGAAAACTTGTCGGGCCTTGGGATTCAGAATTCTGGTCTAGGTTTAGAATCTCTGTCAATAAGTCAGGTTCGAGTTTAGAATTGAGGAATCCTAAAGAACTCAGGTCCAGAATACAGTGCAAATTCACAGTCCAAGGGAAAAATACTGGTTAAGAATCCAGGCACAGAACTCACGTCCACAGTCTATTTTAGGTTCAAAGTTTAGTTTCAGAAACTCTGTCAAAAGTTCGGAAACCAAAATCCTGATCCAGAGTCCAAGTCCAAGCCAATGTTTCGAATTCAGGCTCAGGTTCAGAATCTAGGTTAAGGTCTCTGTCAGGAGTTCAGGTTCACAATCTCGATCCAGGTCCATTTTCCGAATCCAAGTACTGAATTCTGCTTCAAGTTCATCCATATCCGGCTGAAGAATCTTAATGCAGGTTCAGATTCAGTATTCTGATCCAGAAACCTTGTTTGGTAGCCAGATCCAGTGTCCAGGGCCATAATACAGATCTAGATATCGCTTAGTTATTATTGAGTGAGAGACTCAAACACAGAATAAATAGCAGAGCTCAGTTGAATATGAGTACGGTTAACCTATTGAAATATATTTTCGAAAACAAAATAAGGACAGATCACGCTTTTCAAACGCTAATTCGCTACATACAAAAAAAAACAAACGGTTCTCCAGCAAAAAGACAGTAATTTCTGCGATTGCAGTTTCTGTAAAATATAATAGTTGCCCGATCTTCGCGTAGTCGGCAAAACTAAAATAGCAGACTTATTAGTGGATAGTTAAATTAATGGTGACGATTTTTAGAAGATAATATTTATCTACATACAACAAATGCAGTAGTATTTAGCGAGTCAGAGTTAAGAATATACACACACACATACACACAACCACTTACATACGAACACGTTCACATACACATACTATCATCAACAAGACTGTCTCAGGTTAATCAGTCATTACAGTGGATAAGCGAGTTCTGATCGGGATGCGAATCTGTTGGGATCATCAACCGAACGGAGGGAGATACAGAGCAAGGAAATAGGAAGGGGGATGTTTTTTTGGACAAAGGAAATATTAAGACTGTTGAAATGTCAAAAAATTCTAGTAATCAAGAAATAGTTTAGTGTGCTAACGGTAACGAGTGGAAAAGTATAACCAGTTAAGTTGAGATCGGGGGCAGAGACAAGCTATATTTTATGAGTAATTCTATCATTTGGATAGCAAATGGCAGTGAATCCAGAAACAACAAACAAAAACAAGCAAAAAACAAAAAATTGAAATTCGATGGCCATGTAAAAAGACTAGTTTTTTTTATCTAGCGAAAGGAGAAAGGCAACAGGCAGGGAAGGTAGGAAAAGCGAAAAAGATAGACTGTAAAGCCCAAAATTAAACTTTAGCTGTAAGAGAACAAAAAATTAAACCACTTTTCTAGAGAAAAACGAAATAAGTAGCAAGTAAGGGATTGCTTTCCGAAACCCAAGAAAAAAAAACAATTCAGTTTCACTGTTTGTGTTGGTAATAAAATTGAAGCAAAATGTAAGTTACTAGAAAAACGAATGGAAACATTTGCAAGCAGGAATAATACCACTACACCCACTGCCATCAAATCAAGTAAAACGAAAACCACAATCGAAATGGGAACCGCAGCAAATAACCCCACAAAAACAGACACACAAACAAAAAAACAAAACAAAACCAGTGAAGCAGTAATATTCTAAACCATAATCAGGGAATCGGAGTGGCAGCACTGTACAGTCACGCCGCCATTATGTTTTCTTACAATACATATTATACAGAAAAAAAAACAAGAGAATCACGCTCCAGTAAGGCAGTAGATACAAACAATAAAGAAATAATATACCTCAACTATAATATAATAATCATTATTCGTTCAGTTCGAAACCAATCGAAGCATTGTACATAGACATCCCTAGCAAGCTAGCAAGAGCAAGTGTTTGGTTCTGATCTCCGCTTAACATAGTGTAGGTGTCTTCGGTAATTGAAGGTATAGTTTCAACGTTGACAACTGGCAGCGCCACCGGCGCCCAATTCTTTATCTTTATGCTTTAAGATAATTGTAAACTACGATAAAACAGACATACAGAACAATGCATTTAAAATACTATTTTCAGAAAATAGTTTCTAGGATTATAAACCGACGGCATCGGCTGGAATGGTCGTTTTCCGTTAACAAAAAAATTTCGTGATGTTGTTTCCCTAAGTTGCTACGCCTTAGAGCATCCACAGCTTCCGTTTTTAATCTGTTTCTTTCTTCATTACATGAAACTATCATTTTGTTTGATTATTATTATTATTATTATTATTATTACTATAATTGGTTCTGTTAGTTCGGTAGGAATTAATATACAATGTTCTGCGGTCGTGATGAAACGCAAACAAAAAAACATTACATTACATTCTTAGCACGAATAGAGTTGTTTTCTACTATTCTAGTAGAAAAAAGAAAGTGAGAGAGAGAGGAAGAGATGAACTTAATATAGCCGAAATTTGTTCCCCGCGAAGTGAGACGTGGTTTTGTTGATCTGTTTTCCGTTTGCCGAGCGTTTTTATTAGCAGTCTGTAGACAAAGAAAAAATTTCTGTTACATTTTTATAGTTAACTTTCATGTGCATCTATACCTATAATGATAATGAATTAACTAATAAACAAGTAACAACAAACAAACAAATGAAAAAAAAAAACAAACTGATAGGCAATACAACGTGGAACACTTTTACTATGTAAAATGAAGGCTTGTTGGAAGTCCATAAAAATCCGATATTCAACGTAGCGAGTGAAACATCAATTCTCTTTTTCCATTAACTTGTTCTCGCAATTCAGCAATTGCTATGCCGTTTGAAGGAAGGAGGAAAATCAATCAACCAACAATCCGCGCGCAGTGTAGTTTCTACTGTCATTATCAGGCTAGGCATAGTTTTGGTACTGAGCAACGGAAGTTGGAATACAAATAGAAAGCAAGATTTGCGAATTATTATACCCATTATATAAACATGCAAGTTTGTAATGCATAAAACGTGAGTGACCGCATAGTCTCCAGAATGTAAGTGAAAAGCGAAAATAAAACTGATTAATTATACTGACGTCTGTGTTTTTCTTTAATTATTATAATAAAACGTTTTTTTTTTCAGTTGAAAAATCGAAAGATAGATCTACTGTGCATATTTGTGTCGTCATCCAGTATCGATCCCTTAAGACTTACCCACTGAGAATGTGATTAACACCCCTATTCTGTATTTCGATCGAATCGGATTTTGTCGAACAAATGTAAAAATTTGCATTCTGTAATTCGATCGAGTGATGTTTTTGTATAAAAAACTCGAACTCGATCGAGCTACGGAATGCAAAATTTCGTATTCGATCAAAACAATCCGATTCGAACGAAATGCAGAATAGGGGTGTAGATCTTGTTGAGCGTTTGTTGAACGAAATACTTGTTCAGTTTGTTGTTGTTTTCTGTGGAACACATATTTATTTTCTATATAGGGATGCAAATCAGAAACTCAAGGAAAAATACACGTAGAAATGTGGTCAGGTTTTAAACATTCACAGCTCAGTATATTTTGTATCAATTATTAATATTATTCCATTACTAGCTGACCCGTCGAACTTCGTCTCTCCAAAAATTATTTGTACAAATTTATGTTTTCGGACAGCAGAAATGGTAAACGACTAAGTAGTTAACGTTTATCTCCATTATTCTTCTGATTACTTAATCTACAACCAACGGAATTCGACACACATTCGCTTTAGCTAAGAAAAGCAATATCACCAAAAATTAATGTGAAAATGTAAAATACTTCTGTTAAGCAAAAACTTAAGCAAATGCACAGATTATCATCCCATCCTTTGAGTCAATAAAGAATCTCTCTCTAATGGTTCGACATAATGGATGTAAGGTGTCACGCTTTCTCTTCCAGATGTGATTCTTGCTTTCGGTAATGGACAAAAAAAGCTCACTAACCAGAATTTTGTATTGATAAACTTAACATATATATGCAAAGCAAACAAAGCATTCTGAACAGTCCGTTTTAAGGAATTACTCATATTTGAACGTTCACCCGACGCAACAGAATAAACTTTGAAGCAGTACCTTGTACAGTTTTTAAGCAGCGAGAAAGCTTTCTCAGAACTTATTCTGTATATTCAAGTTGCCACGCGTTGTATTGTTCAGGTACCAGGCCCGTGCGCAGGGGGGTTTTTTAGGGGTTTTATCAACTACATTCACACTCCTTCCCCACCCCCCTCTTGAACACCTGCCCCCTTCTTTTGAACCCTCCCTTGAACCCTCTCTTGAAACCCCACACGGGCCTGTCAGGTACTGTGGAACTTTTGGTTGCTTAGAGAGGCGTCGCTTAAATTTTAATTTGATATTGATCTTGCCAATTTGAACATTCTTCCCAGAATATAAAATATAAAATGGCAGTATAAATCCATTATGATAATCCATCATATTCAACATTGATATCTAATGGCCACTTATTATGTGCGCTAAATCATTAGAAAGCAAGGAAAATCTATTAGTTTGATATTAGCGCTTCTACAGAACAATCTCTTTATTGATTCAATCAAAAATTTTCTGATTTGTTAAACTCGCGCTCACGATGACCAATATTATTTATCTAACTCCACTACACACAATCCAACAACTGGTAAACGAAATCAGAACTTTTTCTCCTGCCTACAGCGGTTTTCTAGAACAGTCATATGCATTCCGGTTTTTGAAGCAATAATAGAAATATCCAATTAAGCACGTGACTCGAAATGACAAATAACATGAATCAAGTATGCATGTGAATTCTCCACACAAAACTACTCGTTGCGCGCCAAAAGATTCTTTCAACGATCTAGTATTCCTTTCTTCGACGGCCAAACACTTATGCAACTCGTTATGCGCCAAACACCTATCGATGATCTAGTAATAGATAGATAACTTTTTCAACGGAAAATTCCATTGTTCATACAAAACAACTTTATGGATTTTTCCCACTTTCCCGGCAAGTTTTTCTAATTTTTTTGATGTACGAACCCGGTGAGGGTAAAAACTGATCAAACAGAAAAAGAATCATGTAAATCCGTCCATCCGTTCTTACGTGATGCGATTACAAAGAATGATCTCTGCATTTTTATACATATAGATAGATATATAGACTAGCTGACCCGTCGAACTTCGTCTCGCCCAAAAAGTTTTTGTTCGAATTTATGTTTTCGGACAGCATAATTGTCAAACGATTAAGTGCTTCACGTATGTCTCCATTGTTTTTCTGATTACCTAACCTACAATCAATGGAATGTGACATACACACGCTTTAGCTCAAAAAAGGAGTATCACAAAAAATTTATGTGAAAATGTGATATACTTACATTAAAAATGAGCAAATGCACATATTGTCATCTCATCCTTTGAGTCATTGAACTGAGCAGAGATCCTTCTCTAACAGCTTCGACGGAATGGATATAAGGTGCCACGTTTTATGTGACTCTTACTTCCGGTAATCGATAAAAAAGCTCACTAACCATAATGTTGGATTGATAAACTTAACACAATGTTGCAGAGTTTCTCTTCCAGAGTTGTTCATTCGGTAGAGTAGGATATATTTACAATTTGTTTTTAGCCCAGGTAACCAAAAGTACGTAAAAAAGGATTTGGCTTAAGTAGCATACAAAACATTCCCAGCAGTCCGTTTTTAAGGAATTACTCAAACTTGAATGTTCACCCGACGCAACAGAACAAACTTTGCAGAAGTTCCTTGTACAGCTTTAAAGCAGCGAGAAACTTTTCTGGAAACATTTTCTGTACGTTCTAGTTGCTAAAAAGTACCACGCGTACATTAAGGCTCTAATAAAGTCGATACTTTTCAGGTACTGTGGAACTTTTGGTTGCTTGGAGAGACGACACTTAAATTTTAATTTGATGTTTATCTTACCAATTTTAACATTCTTCACATAATATGAAATAAAAAATGGCAGTCTCAATCCATTATGGTAATCATCTTGAACATTAATCTAATTGTCACTTATTATGTGTGCTTAGTGTAATCTAAAACATTCGAAAGTAGAATGCAAGGAAGATCCCTTAGTTTGATCTGAGCGCTTCTACAGCACAATCCTTTCATTGATTCATTCAATAATTTTCAAATTTTTCAAACTCAATATTATTCAATTCTTCAACTGGTAATCGATATCAGAACTTTTCTTCTACCTGCAGGTCATACAGTCATATGCATTCTGTCATTAATTTATTTACCAAGCAATAATTTTGATACCAAATTAATCACGTATGCATGTGAAATCTCCACACAAAACATCTCGTTGCGCGCCAAACAAATTTTTCAACGATGTAGTATTTTTTCCTTCGACGGCCAAGCACTTTTGCAACTCGTTACGCGCCAAACATCAATCGTAGATCTAGCAATCATTGGCGCCTTTTTCAGTGGAAAATTCCATTGTCCATACAGAACAACTTTTTGGATTTTTCCCACATTTCCGGCAAATTTTCCTAATTTTTTTTATGTACGAACCCGGTAGGGGTAAAAACTGTTCAAACAAAAAAAGAATCATGTAAATCCGTCCATCCGTTCTCACGTGATGCGACTACAAAGGATGATCTCTGCATTTTTATATATATAGATAGATAGATTTGATTGGAAATATTTCTAAGATTCGATTTGAATGTATCAAGCCACGTATTTTCAATTATAAATGATTGAAATTTTGATTAGTAGCGAGTAGTGTCCTATTTTGTCTGCTAAAAATCTCTGGCATATCGGATTTCCCTGCCATAGACGACGGTTTTGAAGGAGTAAGCGATATATCAAAGGGAAAGCATCGCTCTGATTGGTCAATAGATGCAAAAGCGAAGCTGTTGGAAGCACGCGAATCTATAAATAGAAGCAAAATTATAGCTAACGTTTCAGTCCTACGCGTAACATGCTAGAGGTAGGTTGTTGCTAGACAGCAAGGCAGAAAGTGCCATAAACGATTTGAAACTTTAATTGGTATGCTCTGATCTTGTGTCAAACGAGTTCGGATGAAATTCCATGTTATGTCGTTTCGCCTAAGAAATTGACATCAACCACATGGGGCTGATCTTTATTATCGTTCTCACTTCCACTTCCACTTCACTTGATTTTACCTATTACCATAGTATCACCCATAGTGAAGTGAACTTTGTAGTGAAAAAAGTACAGGTGTGTAATGTCAGAGACATAACTGGATGTCGTGAATACGAATGAAACTGACACTTTTACTTTATACTTCCGATCCGAATATAAATTAGTTGATCGATAGTGTGAATTGTGCAAGTTTTGCCTTTTTACACTACTAGAATTGGAAATCATACACCTAAACTACAGTACAGATTAGTTACATTTAACACTCTGACACACAAATATTACGAAATAACCAGTATTGTTCCTTGTGATAAATAATGGTTGTTCTGAAAAGAACCTTTTGCGAAGGCGTTCGTGATGGAGAGTGACGAGTTGAGTTCAAATTCCGATGAATACCATTGACTTCCGATGGATACCGCTGACTTCCGGCTTCTAATTCCAGGCTGACCTGTTGTCCGTGGGTGCGATATTGACATGTGTTCTGTTGGAGTCTCTACTTCTTCCGCTTGCGGTGACGAGCTTAGTATTTCGCTTGGAGATTCCTCGATCGCACCCTAATTAACACGATGACAACGACAGCCAAATTCGAAACGAATGGCTTCTGAGCGGGTGCTATGCTTTTTATATAGCAAATCTGCAGAAAGATTACTACAAACTACAACTGTTTGAAAAATGGGCCGTATACAGTATAGAGAAGTGAAATTTCGCATAATTCTTCGGGTATAAAATTGTGGTTCTAAATGACACCTTAAAGAATTTTGATGTCGATTATTTCATTTCGGATTTCAATATTTTAGTAAAAGATACTATCAAAATGCTCTACCGGATTAATTTCTGACATCCCAGAAGAGCCAAATTGTATAATTTTCTAAGATATTAAACACTGATTGGATATAAACGATTTTAAACACTGTTGCGAATTTAGAACTGTGAAAATTGCAAAAAACTGATCAAATTATCTTAGATTTGCACACCACGCAGAAGGTGCACTCTCCGAAGCTGCTGGTTGATTAAATCATTCCCACGTCGTCCGCTGCCACCCAACGCACAAGAAGAATTGATCGATTTTCGACCACGGTTCCCCTTTTATAATCAGTCAGTTGAAGATATGTGCCTGACTACCTCAAAATCGTCGTCCTTGCGCGAAAAACCCAAGCGAAAGTAAAGAGTTTTCCGCGTAGTTTTCAAATTTTGAGAAAACTTAATTTTTGAGTTGTTTGTGGTTATCTCACGCTGTTCAAAATATTATTCTAGCTTCCTGATCATATTTTTGATGAAATGGTGAAAGAATTATGTTGCTACCGTTAATACAAGTCGAGATATTCACGATTAAGTTCTGCCCATTCTTCCACTTGGCTAATTTTGAAAAGGAACCCCACAGTAAAGTAAATCGTATTCACGACAAAATTGTGTGTGTTGTTGTTGTGTTCTCATTCACATTCGCTACGTGTTGTTACTGTTCTTGTACTGCCACATATCGAAATTCGATGCGTTGAAGATTTAAAATTCTGTATTAAATTTTAGTGTGAAAAATACAGTATATTTCATTGTAAAGATACAGTACAAATTAAAATACAGTAGATTTGAGGATAAAAAACAGTACACAGTATTTGAGTCGAAAATACAGTACAATACTGTAAAACACAGTACGGATACGAGCGTTGAATGATTTTAGTTCACTTTCAAACTTCAAATTAACTCTCATAATCGTTTTCTCACAGACAACCTGTTCCTTTTTTTATAATTTTTCTCAAAAAAAAAACAAATGACAGTTCTTTTTAAATTCTCATCAGAAACCGTATTAATTGCGAAAACCGTGTTAATTGCGGAATCCGTGTAAAAAAGCCGTGTATAAAAAAAACCGTGCGAAAAAAAAACGTGTAAAAAGAGACCTTAGTGTATACAAATTGTTTCACATTTTTAATTTGTGTTGTTCATACGTATGCAGCGTTTTCAAAATGTTTGTTTATTTTCAAGCTCCTTAGTAACTTGCGAACAACCAGAACGGTGTTACCCGAGAGGATTAATTTCATCAAGGGGTAGCTCATTTTTTGGTAACTGACGGTAAATCGTTAGAGCAAATTCAGCAGCTAGAAGTTCTATATGGAAGATCTAAAATAGAACAGAAACTGGAACAAACGTATCCCCAGCAAGCCGTTCTAGTTTTATTTATTCGACCAGTTCTTCTGTCAAATTTAAAACTGGTTTACGATGCCGTTCTATTTTTTGTATATTTGAAACACGAGTAAAACACTGCTCATTTCAGTAATAGCCGTTCAACCGAGAAGGTTGTGTATAGAAGCGTACAGTTTAATAACGCTGGTTAGTTTACACGCGTTAAATACGACAACGGTTGAACTACAGGTAGAGACCTGTTGGCAGCAGCCGTTAAAACGTAAAATCGTGCTGCATAAGAGAGCCCTAGTGCTGGGCCAAGCTGGTGAAGGAAACAACAAAGGGTGTTTCCCAAGCTCTACCCAGGCCACAATATACAGCCACAAGTGCTGAGCAGGAGAGTGCAAAGACACATTGAAGAAGAAGAGTGCAAAGGCACACAGAAGCAGGAGAGTGCAAAAGCACACCGGTGCGAAGGCACTTCGGTGCAGAAGCATATCGGTGCGGAGCACAAGGAAGAAGGAGACAAGACAACTCGGTCTTTCCACTGCCATACAACACGCAGGTATACACCGGTGACCTGCGCTGGTTACAGCTGGCGAAGACAAAAGTAAATCGGAAATCGAGTGGTGCTGGATGTCAGGTAGCAGTAGCATCACATCGTATTCTATCGCTACAGTGAGCTTCAGCATTGTATCAACGTCCAGATACATCCAACAAGAACATCTAGAACAACGAGGATCTACACGGCAGTGCAACGGAGATAGACAACAATTTCAAGGTAGAAGTTTTTTCTTTTCCTTTTGATTGAGTACTGTGTAGTGTTGGTTTCATTTTTTATTTTAAAGTTTGATTAAAAATTTTAATGTGATGATCCATGGACGTAAATCCTAGCATGAATCCTATACCCCCACGAACGAAAAAATATCAGGAGAGCTCTTCTGGGCCTTGGATAGTCTTTTTCAGACGTATATCAAAGCCATTAAACATTTACCAAATTTCTAAAGGTTTGACATCACGATACTCTTCAATCAAAGAGATCATAAAAGTAAATAACGATAAAATTCGTGTTGTGGTAAATAATTTGAAACACGCGAATGATATTGTCTCTTCGGAACATTTCATTAAAGAGTATAAAGTTTACATACCCTCCAAAGATGTCGAAATTGACGGTGTTGTTACCGAAGCGAGTCTTTCGGTAGATGATTTACTCAAGCATGGTGTTGGTCGTTTCAAGAACTCTATGCTTGAGGGTGTGAAAATACTGGAGTGCAAACAACTGTACTCAGTAGTTTATGAAGAGGGAAAAAAAGTTTATCGCCCATCAGACTCGTTTCGAGTGACATTTGGCGGATCTGCGTTGCCGTCCCATGTCTATGTCGATAAAATTCGCCTCTCTGTTCGGCTTTTTGTTCCAAATGTAATGAATTGTACGAACTGCAAAAAATTCGGACACACAGCTACTTACTGTAGCAATAAACCAAAATGTATTAAGTGTGAAGGACCTCATAAAGATAATGATTGCAACAAGGAAATTGAAAAATGTATTTATTGTGGGGAAAGTCCTCATGAGGATATTTCAGTATGCACTGCATTTAAAGTGCACAAAGACAAAATTAAGCTTTCTTTAAAAGCACGGTCTAAGCGCACATATGCAGAAATGCTTAAAACGGTCATTGATGTCCCCCCTTTGGAAACCGAAAACGGGTTTTCAAATCTAGAGGAACCAGAGGACTCTGACTCTGACGAAAATAGTGAAGGTAATTCGTTTATCACTACCCAAGGGTCAGTTAAGAGAAAGAAGCCTTTATCCAAATTACCAAAAAAGACACCTAAAGTTTCATCTTCAAAAAAAGATCCCCGTGTTAAACAAAAAAAGTCAAAACCAAAGACTGTGCCTCCTGGTTTGTCAAATTCACAAACCAATCCAGGATCTAGCACAGAAGAAGGTAATAATCCAGGGGGCTCCATTTCACAGCCACCAACAGGATTACTGAAGTTTTCGGAAATTGTTGAATGGATTTTCTCAGCATTCAATATATCTGAACCCTTAAAGACCCTCATAATGGCATTCCTTCCAATAGCTAGAAATTTTTTGAAGCAGTTATCAGCTCAATGGCCAATTGTCTCAGGTTTTGTATCTTTTGATGGATAATTTATCACCCGCCGCAAATGATACAATCACTGTCCTGCAGTGGAATTGTCGAAGCATCATGCCAAAACTTGATTCATTTAAAATTTTATTGCATAGTCAAAAATGTGATGTATTTGCTTTATGCGAAACATGGCTTACTTCAAACATAGCTTTAAATTTTAATGATTTTAACATTATACGTCTCGATAGAGACTCTCCGTATGGTGGAGTGCTTTTGGGAATTAAGAAATGCTATTCCTTTTATAGATTAAACATCCCTTCAACTTCTAGTATAGAAGTTGTTGCTTGCCAAATAAACATTAAAGGCAAAGATATTTGCATAGCTTCGGTTTATATTCCTCCAAAAGCACAAGTTGGACAGCGACAGCTTAATGAAATGGTTGAAGCCCTTCCTGCTCCACGATTGATTCTGGGGGATTTAAATTCGCACGGAATGATGTGGGGTTCCGTTTACAATGATAGCAGATCATCTTTAATACAAAACATTTGTGACAATTTTAGCATGACGGTATTAAATATGGGTAGCATGACACGGATCCCAAGACCTCCTGCACGCCCAAGTGCATTAGATCTATCTCTTTGCTCGACTTCAATTCGACTAGATTGCACCTGGAAAATATTGCCTGATTTACACGGTAGCGATCATTTACCAATCATCATCTCAATTAGCTGTAACAAATGTATTGCTAATTCAGCTAGTATTCCATATGATTTGACAAAAAATATCGACTGGATTAAATACCAAAATAGAATCTCTAGTATTTTGAATTCAATTGAAGAGCTCCCTCCACTTGAAGAATATGACTTCCTCATTTGTTCGATTCTGGAGGCAGCAGAACAATCCCAAACTAAACGCTTTCCTGGGCCAACGACTAACAGAAGGCCTCCCAACCCCTGGTGGGACAAAGAGTGCTCAGAGGCTAAACTCGCAAAACAAAATGCTTGCAAGACGTTTCTAAAACGGGGAGGAGGAACTCCTCAGAATTTTGAAAAACTTACAAGTACAAGAGCATACTTCAAGCCAAAAAATGTAGCTATTGGAGACATTTTGTCGAAGGTTTGTCAAGAGAAACCTCAATGAGCACTCTTTGGAATACGGCCAGACGAATGAGGAATCGTAACGTGGGCAATGAGAGTGATGAATACTCGAACCGATGGATATTTGACTTTGCTAGGAAAGTTTGCCCAGATTCTGTTCCTACGCAAATCATTATACGGGAATCTCCTCCAAATAATGGTTTTATTAATAACCCATTTTCAATGATGGAATTTTCTATAGCACTCTTGTCTTGTAACAATAACGCCCCTGGGTTGGACAGAATTAAATTCAGCTTGGTGAAGAATCTGCCCGACCTCGCAAAAAGACGTTTGTTGGAATTGTTCAACAAGTTTCTTGAGCAAAATATTGTTCCGCCTGACTGGAGACAAGTGAAAGTTATCGCCATTCAAAAGCCGGGGAAACCAGCTTCCAATCACAACTCATATAGACCCATTGCGATGTTGTCCTGCATCAGAAAATTGTTCGAAAAAATTATTCTACGACGTCTCGACACTTGGGTCGAGACGAACGGTTTGTTGTCAGATACTCAGTTTGGCTTCCGTGGAAATAAAGGGACGAATGATTGCCTTGCATTACTTTCGTCTGACATCCAAATTGCCTTCGCCCAAAAGCAACAAATGGCATCTGTATTTTTAGACATTAAAGGAGCATTTGATTCAGTTTCCATTGATGTTCTTTCAGATAAGCTCCACCAACATGGACTTCCAGCGGTTATAAATAATTATTTGCACAACCTTTTGTCAGAGAAGTGCATGTATTTTTCACATGGCGATTTGGCAATATTCAGAATTAGCTACATGGGTCTCCCGCAAGGCTCATGCCTCAGTCCGCTCCTCTATAATTTTTACGTGAATGACATTGACAGCTGTCTAGTAACCCCATGTACACTAAGGCAATTGGCAGATGATGGCGTGGTTTCAGTTACTGGACCCAAAGCTATTGATCTGCATAAACCATTGCAAGATACCTTAGATAACTTGTCCGTTTGGGCTGTTCATCTTGGTATCGAATTCTCTGCGGAGAAAACAGAGTTAGTCGTCTTTTCAAGAAAGCATGATCCCGCGCAGCTTCAGCTCCATATGATGGGAAGAATGATCCAACAGGTTTTAACTTTTAAATACCTCGGGGTGTGGTTCGATTCCAAATGCACGTGGGGAGGACACATTAGGTATCTGATAACGAAATGCCAACAAAGAGTAAATTTTCTTCGAACAATAACAGGATCTTGGTGGGGTTCTCATCCGCAAGATCTAATAAAATTGTATCAAACAACGATACTTTCAGTGATGGAATATGGATGCGTTTGTTTTCGTTCCGCTGCAAACTCTCATATTATCAAACTTGAGCGAATTCAGTACCGTTGTTTGCGAATTGCCTTAGGCTGCATGCACTCGACACATACAATGAGTCTTGAAGTTCTGGCGGGAGTTCTTCCATTAAAAGATCGATTTTGGGAGCTTTCATCACGCCTGCTAATAAGATGTGAGGTGCTGAATCCCATGGTAATCAATAATTTCGAACGACTAGTCGAGCTTCGATCTCAAACAAAATTTATGACAGTATATTTTAACCATATGTCACAGGAAATCAACCCTTCAAGATATATTCCTATCCGTGTCAGCATCCTAAGTGCCCCTGACTCAACTTTATTTTTCGATACATCCATGCAGCGTGAAGTGCGTGGAATCCCGGATCATCTACGCTCGACGGAAATCCCAAAAATATTTTCAAGTAAGTTCAGGCATATTGACTCTGAGAAAATGTTTTACACGGACGGATCGCGAATTGAAGAAGCGACAGGGTTTGGTATGTTCAACAATAATGTTTCGGCCTCATTTAGGCTTCAAGAACCTGCATCTGTTTATATAGCAGAGCTAGCAGCAGTTCATTATAGTTTGAGTGTAATCGTCACATTATCTCCAAACTATTATTTCCTCTTCACAGATAGTCTGAGTGCAATTGAAGCCATTCGCTCAATCGCTGCTGGCAAAAATGAACCGTTTTTCTTGGGTAAAATAAAACAGTGTCTGAACCACATATTGAATAATAATTATCTAATCACTATAGTTTGGGTCCCGGCTCATTGCTCCATTCCAGGCAATGAAAGAGCCGATAATTTAGCCAAACGTGGTGCTATTGAGGGTGAAATTTATGAGCGACCGATTGCTTTCAACGAATTCTATAGTTCGTCTCGCCAAAGAACACTTGCCAGCTGGCAAGCATCTTGGGATAGAGATGATCTGGGTCGGTGGATGCACTCTATTATTCCGAAAATATCGACAAAGGCATGGTTCAGGGGACTGGATGTGAGTAGGGATTTCATTCGTGTGATGTCCAGACTCATGTCCAATCACTACACGTTAGATGCACATCTCCTTCGAATTGGACTTTCCGAAACTAATCATTGTGCTTGTGGCGAAGGCTATCGCGATATTGATCATGTCGTTTGGACATGGGTGGAGTATCGTGATGTCAGATCTCAACTAATAAATTCTTTGCGTACCCAAGGTAGACTATCCAATATCCCAGTTCGAGACATTCTTGCTTGTCGTGACCTTTCATACATGAAACTTATTTATCATTTCATAAAGAAAATTGGTATTTCAATTTAATAAAGGCCCCTTTTAAGACTTAGTTCTGATCCCAGCTGCGTCCATGAGTTCAACCAATAGCTAAATTAGAATAAAAATTATGTAATGATACAAACAAACTCGAAACAGTTTATGAAATTATCAACAAAATGTCTGAAAATAACAGCTTATTTTATAATTTATAGAAGTTAATCGTTTGGTTCAAATAATATTTCCGAGTAGATTTCATAATTAATGACGAGTTACCTAAGATGATATTTAAGCTATAAGAGAATATGTTTTAATAAATGCAAAACGTTGTTACTATGTTAGAATTAAATTAGGATAAGAATATTATGTAAAAGTGATGCTACGGCGAAGAAAAACTTATGTAAACTGCCTTAAGAAATAAACGTATTTATGGGAAAAAAAAACACTGCTGGGGCTGCCAGTTTTTCTTGTTATAGAATCCAGATTTTAATTTTGTAACTGGCATAAATTATGCATCTAGAACTAGTATACTACTGAATATGCCCTTAACGATCACTTTGAATGCAGATTTTTACCCGGAGTGTCTGATCGTGTCGTCGACTCTATCTTGAGTTTATCTTTGGTTGTATGAAGGATGATCTCTGAAATGAACTAATAACAAACAAAATCTCTTGTATTACGATTTATTTCATCAGTTTTGAATCAAATATATAATAGTTCAATATTAATTACAATGCTGTGTTCATGTTTACTTTTAAATATACTGCAGTTATATCGGTATAATGAAGTTCAGATTATTTTTAAGTATAATAATGTGTATATATACTTACACATCTAGTACTATTTGTGTGAATTTATTCTTACATTTGTGTTGTTTGTTTTCAGCACTACCGTTTTGTGGATTTGCAATCAATTATTTTTCCGCGTGCATAAAATATACTTCTGTTCTGCGCTTTTGTGTAAGAATGTTCTACCGTTGAATCACTGGTTTGTGGAAAACGAACTTATTTTCCGCTTGTGAAATAAGAAAGAAAACACAACGCATGCTTAGTTTCGGCATTTTTTTTCCTCTTTTAATTCATTTTATCTTCCGGAGTGCAGTTGAGTAAATAAATTGTGTTCAATATGTGTTATGGTAACAGATTTTCAGACGAGTGTCGCTTGCAGTGTTTAACAGAAAAAGAAAAACGTAGTCTGTTTTGTATAACGATGATAACGAGCGTGGTTTTCATTTTTTTTATTTTTCACCCTTTTCCCTCCATGTCCACTATGTACAGAAACATTACACATTAATTTCTACTGTTAGTACACAGCCCACCATTACTGCACATTTGTCAGCCCTGGTCACCCTAGCCAACTTGCCGAGCCGAGCAAAATATCGTTCGTATACAAAAGTGTTCTCAAAACACCGAACCGGACGTGCCGCTGGTAACACCACAAAGCCCGGCAAAAATCATGATTTTTTAGTTAGTTAGTTAGTTTGTTAGTTTGTATGTACAATTCAGTGGGAATAAATTTTGATTTACCTAGTTGCTAGTCCGTTTCTTTTTTTTTTTTGTTGGGTTAAAATATCCAATTATGCTTAATTTTGATTAGATAAAAACAGTTTTTTTTGTTCTGACAAAATTGCACTTGACTTTGATTACACCTTGTAAATTTTGCTCAAATTTTACATTGAAACAATAACACATTTTACAGACTTTTTGTTCACTTTGATTCCTAGAAAAAACATTTGCCAATGCTGGTGACTTTTTCAAAATTTCTGTTTCGTTTAAAATAAGTTTTAGGCAACAATCACCGTGCATTTTTAATGTCCAATAGATCGATTTTAGGTTGGTTTGCTTAGCCGATTAGTACGTAAATTACAACTTTTTACTAGTTTTTTTTCATGTCTAATCCTAAATATCCAATTGTTTAGCTTAAGAGAAGAAAAAAAGAAACAAAAACATTTTCGCTAGTCCATTTTGCAGGGTTTTTCCTTTTGGATAGGGTGACCGGAACTGCGTTTTTTTTTATTTCTGCTTCTATATACAGCTTCTGCATTGTATATTATACATTGTGCTGTACATTTGGATTTTTTTATATATATATTCATCATTTTCCCGATTCAGACTGGTTAGCATGAGTGAAAATAAAATCTCAGAGTGATCCCAATTCTGGTCAACAGTTTATATCGACATTCTTTTTTTTGTTTTGTTTGTTTGTTTGTTCTGCTCGGCTAGAGGTTCTTTTGTGTTTTAGAACAATGATTACACTTCCACATTCATATATACGAGAGAGTAAATATCTAGGTGATTTGAACTCAAAAGTTTGTATCGTCGTCGGTTTGCACATTGAACATGAATGGTTCACTAATCATATCAGTTTGGATTCGTAAACAGAACAGCAGACGGAAGGACTTATTTTGGTTGTTGGGTGCCAATTAAAAACTAATCATTTCTTAGCTATGTTCTGAAAACGACCAAGAAGTTCGAGCTGTCAAAATTCACTTTCATTTAGTACACACTAAAAATTTGATTCCTTATAATTTTTGTGCGGTTATAAATCTACTAAAATCAAGAGGAAGCCAATTCATAGTGTTTAAAAATGAGATTTTTTTTTGTTTTTGGATCGATTTTTTTTTCAGGTAATTTCGAGAGGATCTAATGAAAAACAAAAACACTAGTACTGCCACTGCTAAAAATGATCGTTCGTGTGTGCGCAGCAATGGATGCGTACTATTCTTACGGGCAGTGTTCTTTTACGTTTTCTGTTGTCACTGTTGTACGTGGTGTCAGCTACATCCGCCCACTGACTGGTAACCCCGAGCGACAGCCGGACGCTGTCATAATACGATATTTATTAGTTGTTTCTTCTTCTTGTTTTTTTTAATTTTATTTTTGGTTTGTGATTACTATATTTGATAAGGATTTGAACTTTACGTTTTAACAATACGTATTTCTAGTGAATGGTTGTTCTTTATAGTATTCTAAAGGATTTAATTGTGTGTGTTTTTTTGTTGTTGCTTACAAAATGACAAAAATTCAACCGGTATACCATCTGTAAACTGTCTGCTGCTGATTCGGCATTATTGTAATAATAAGCTTGCACTCTTATTCGATAAATTTATGCTGGTACAAAAATAGAACCTCTCCGGTGCCTTTTTAGGTTATTTAGCAAACATGAATGTTTAATTTCTGCTATTTTCTTTATATTTTCTTCTATCTGTAACTGGTTGTTTCGTTTTTCTTTTTTAAACGTTTCAGCGTATCTGGATTTTCGGTATCTCTGTGTAGTCGGTAGCTAACTTCTGAGGATAACAGTTTTCCCTATTTTCATTGTTGTTTTTTTTTGTGGTGTATTCTTTTTGTTTACGTTTGTAGGTATTAATCTAGTTTTTATGTTCGGTTGTGGCGAGTGTGTATATATGGAAAAAATATTTTTTACATCTGCTCAGGTTACATTCACTTAGTTGTTCGTTAGATCTTCAAGGGTAAGTTACATGTTGATTTAGGTCAAGTAGATTAGAATACAGCGAATCTAAATGTGAAAGTGAAAAGAAAAACGTTTAAAAAATTTCATACGAAATAAAATAAACAAATTCTATTTCTTACAGCACAATGGAATGACTTTCCAAGGATGATTGACATCAATAACTCTCACTTCGAGGAACACTCAATAAATTATTCTTACTATTGGTTCGTCGTTGGAGTACTTACCCATTGTTTCAGAACCAGCATAATCTAGGCCAGTGGTTCCCAAACTTTATTGGTTGAATGCCCATGTCAAATATATTATTCGTTCTAATGCGTAGAAAAACTTTATTGAAATTCTGCGACAATCAACATTTTTGCAGATAACTCGAGATTTATATATTTATAAAATAGATAGATATGATACAAACAAAAATTTGCTTCAAGACCATATCGTTCAAACTAAGCAACTTTCTGACTGCGAAATTGGATCACAGGGAATCAACTAAAATGGGAACTTAACCGACCGTGCACAGTCAGATCAAATACCAAGTTCTATTCTAGCGGGAAGTCTTCTGAGTTTTGTATCATAACATCCACAGTAGTTCAGTTGGCAGAATGATTTCCCCGGATTAAAGATTGTGGATGTGGATGGATGGATGGATGGTTGGTAAACGACTGGACAATGCGCAATTCAGGCCTCAATGTGGTTCTTAGCCTCTTGTCCAGTAACTCCTATCCCTACCACTCCGTGGTGCCGGCGGGGGTACGAGTAACCATAGGAAAGATCGGGTAACCAACCCCGGTGGGACCTTGGTCGTATGCTGACAGGGAAGGGGGGGGCTTGCCTTCTCTTTACAGAGAGCGAGCCTACCCGATCGTCTGTTCTCCATGTTAAAAGCGGCTGATTACCGTCCTTGTGTCAGTGTGGGACTCTAAACAGTGCTGACACGATGGCCCTCCGGCGAGACAGGAGATTGATGCAAGCCTAACAAGCCGCCCGGAAAAAGGAAGTTACGAACAATCAAGTAAGAAATACGACTCGGAATAATCGGCAAAGACCTACGCGACGAACTAAGGACTACGATTGGAAGCTTGGCACATGGAACTGCAAATCGGTTGGCTTCCCAGGATACGACCGAATGCTGCATGATGAGCTTCTAACCCTCGGCTTCGATGTCGTAGCACTGCAGGAACTTTGTTGGACGGGACAGAAAGTGTGGAAAAGTGGGCATCGAGCGGCTACCTTCTACCAGAGCTGTGGCACAACCAACGTTCTAGGAACGGGATTCGTAGTGTTGGGCAAGATGCGCCAGCGCGTGATTGGGCGGCAGCCAATCAGTGATAGAATGTGCGTATTGAAGATCAAGAGCCGTTTCTTCAATTACAGCATCATCAACGTGCACTGCCCACATGAGACGAGACCCGATGACGAGAAGGAAGCATTCTACGCGCAGCTGGAACGAACCTACGACAGCTGCCCACGGCGGGATGTAAAACTCGTCATCGGTGACATGAATGCTCAGGTAGGCCGGGAGGCAATGTACAGGCCCGTGATCGGGCTGGAGAGCCTGCACGCGGTAACAAACGACAACGGTCAACGATGCGTAAACTTTGCAGCCTCCCGAGGAATGGTAGTTCGAAGCACCTTCTTCCCCCGCAAAGATATTCACAAAGCCACCTGGAAATCACCTGACCAACATACGGAAAATCAAATCGACCACGTTCTCATCGGCGGGCGATACTTCTCCGACGTCATAAATGTCCGCACCTACCGCAGTGCCAATATTGATTCTGACCACTACCTTGTCGCGGTTTGTATGCGCTCAAAACTATCGACGGTGCACAATATTCGTCGCACAGGAACGCCGGGACTCAATCTCGAGCAGCTACGTAGCATTCGTACTGCAGAGGAATACGCGCAACAACTGGAGCTAGTGCTACCAACGGAAGAGCAGCTTGGCGCGGCGACTCTTGAAGACAGCTGGAGGAACATAAGGTTCGCCATGAGTAGCACTGCTGCAACCGTTCTAGGTACGAGGTTATCGAATCGAGGAAATTACTGGTTTGACGGCGAATGTCAGCAGTTGGTTGAAGAGAAGAATGCAGCAAGGGCGAGGATGCTGCAACACCGCACTAGAGCGAACGAGGAACGATACAGACAGGCGCGGAACAGACAGAACACGATTTTCCAGAAGAAAAAGTGCCACCAGGAAGACCAAGATCAGCGATACAAGATACAGCGATGGAACAGCTGTATCGCGCAAATGACACACGGAAGTTCTGTGAGAAGGTGAACCGCTCACGTAGAGGCTTCACGCCACAGGCCGAAATGTGCAGAGATACCAGTGGTAACCTTCTCACGAACGAACGTGAGGTGGTCGACAGGTGGAAGCAGTACTATGACGAGCATCTGAATGGCGAAGCACAGGAATCAATCTGGGTGCACGCTCAGCCGACGACAGATTCCCAGCCCCTGATCTGTCGGAGATAACTGAGGAGATCGACAAGCTGAGGAACAACAAAGCCGCGGGCAATGACCAGTTACCAGGCGAGATGCTCAAACATGGAGGAGAGGCACTGGTTAGAGCGCTGCACTGGATGATTTATAAGATTTGGGAGGAGGAGATTCTGGATGGAGTGGTATGTCCCATCTACAAAAAGGGCGATAAGCTCGACTGTTGCAATTACCGCGCAATCACATTGCTCAACGCCGTCTACAAGGTACTCTTCCAAATCCTTTGCCGTCGTCTATCACCAATAGCTAAGGAATACGTAGGGCCATACCAAGCGGGATTTACTGGAGCCCGCGCCACTACGGATCACATATTCGCGATAATACAAGTACTCGTGAATACAACGTACCCACGCATCACCTATTCATTGACTTCAAAGCGGCATACGACACAATCGATCGAGAACAGCTATGGCAGATAATGCACGAATACGGTTTCCCGGATAAACTGACGCGATTGGTCAAAGCAACGATGGATAGAGTGATGTGCTACGTCCGAGTATCTGGGACGCTCTCAGAGTCCCTTCGAATCTCGGAGAGGGCTACGTCAAAGTGATGGACTTTCTTGTATCTTGTTCAATATTGCCCTGGAAGGTGTGATTCGAAGAGCGAGGTTCGACACGAGTGGCACGATCTTCCGAAAGTCCGTACAACTTTTTGGCTTCGCTGACGATATTGATATTGTAACACGTAACCTTGAGAAGATGACGGAAACCTACATCGGGCTGAAAGCTGAAGCTAGGCGTATCGGACTGGCCATAAATGCGTCGAAAACGAAATACATGAGAGGAAGAGGCTCTAGAGAAGAAACACTACGCCTCCCACCACGAATATTGATAGACGGTTACGAAATCGAGGTGGTTTATGAGTTCGTGTATTTTGGGCTCACAGGTGACCGCCGATAATGACACCAGCAGAGAAATTCATAGACGTATTTCGGGAATCGTGCGTACTTTGGACTCAGAAAAACCCTTCGATCGAGAAAAGTACGCCAACGCACGAAATTGACCATCTACAAAACGCTCATTAGACCGGTTGTTCTCCATGGCCACGAGACCTGGACTATGCTGGCAGAGGACCAACGCGCCCTCAGTGTTTTCGAAAAAAGGTGCTGAGGACCATCTATGGCGGAGTGCAGATGGAAGACGGAACGTGGAGACGGCGTATGAATTGCAACAGCTGCTAGGAGAACCACCTATCGTACGGACATCTAAAATCGGACGTCTACGATGGGCTGGGTATGTCATAAGGATGTCGGACGACAGCCCAGTGAAAATGGTTCTTGAATCTAATCCGACTGGTACAAGAAGAAGAGGAGCGCAGCGAGCAAGGTGGATCGATCAAGTGGAGGGTGATCTCAGAAGCATCCGTGCCTTGAGTGGCTGGCGACGAGCAGCCATGGACCGAGTTATGTGGAGACGTATTCTTGATACAGCAAAGGACACCCCAGGCCAATAGCTGTTAGGTAAGGAGAGTGTGGATGGATTTATAACTGTCTCTGAAAGCTTATGACGCCAGTTTTTGGATTTTATTATTCCCATTTTATCAGTCATAATTTCAGACCGTCTTTTTGTTGCGTTACTGGAGAAAAGTTCTGCATTAAGCGTGTTTACTTTACGTGTTTTACTTCTTGTGTGAGAGACAAAAACGAAAATATTTTAAAACAAACAGTTTATTTGAGGTCAAACAGTTTATTTGCGACTCTCAAGTGACGACTCTGCACAGGGGAAATTACGACAAAAAATAAGTTTTCTTGATACAGATGTATGCATGAGTGTGTTTATTACATTTGTTAGTATTTGGTTCTATGATTGTTAGAAAAACTCCCAAGTCCTCTCACCCAGTAGTTACTAAGCGATATCTAGATCTAGATTCTGTTTCTGAACTATCGAACAAGGTTTCTGGATTGGAATACGGAATCTGAACTTAAATTCTTGGAAGATATTCTTTATCCGAATATGGATTATGAACTTGAAACAGAATTCAGTACTTATATTCGAAACATGGATCTGGATTCCAGACGTGGAGTTAGATTGTGAATCTGAACTCCTGACAATGACCTTAACCTATATTATGGACCTGGATTCTTCGCCAGAATTCTGTTCTCTGAACTTCTAACCTTTGAACCTATTTTGCACTTGGACTGTGAGCCTGGATTGGATTCTGGATCTGAGTTCTCAAGGATTCCTCAAAACCTGAGCCGAAATTCTAAACCTAGACCAGGATTCGGAACCAGAACCCTGGATTTGGATATCCTACAAGGTTTCTGGATCTGAATACTAAATCTGGACATGGTCTTTGAACCAGAATCCTGACAGAGATTCTTAACTTTGGGCAGAAATCTACACTTGATAATGAGCATGGATTTGGATTCTAGATCTGAACCTGATTTTTAGCTTTAACTCTCGGTGAAGGTTTTGGGTCTAACTCTGGAGCAGGATTCTAAACAAGATTTTTACTAAAAAAAATTGACTGAGATGCTGGGAATGCACCATATTCGTGAGCCTGGAACTTGATACTGATTTTAGATTCAGCAACATAACTCTGGACTGGGATTCTGGGCCGAAATTTTGAAGCATGATTAAGGACCTGGTTTCTGGATCTGAGTTGTAGACTTGCATTCTGACTTTGGATCCTGTTCCTGATGTTTTTGAACCTGAACTCGACTCTTCATTTGAAATCTGGACCTGGGTCTGAATTCTTGACAGAAATTGACATGTCTATATAAACTTGTCATGAAAACATTTTACTCGGCGGCTTTCTCAGAAACTTTGTTTAGGCATCAAAGCCCACTATTTGCGACTCATTGCCCACCTGTTAACAATGTTGAGTTTAGTACCCACTGAAAATGAGCAAATGCCAACTAGTTGACTGTAGGGACCAGTTTAAGAGTCACTGATCTAGGCGATATATTTAAAGACTGTCCCAGAAAGTATGGACGCAACCAAAAACCGCTGCCTTTTCGCAATGGTTCAGAATCTGTAAATTTTTATGGCTGCGTCCTGTTGTTTACACTCTTCTCTAACCACTTGTGCTGTTGTTTATGCGTTGGCATTAGTTTGTTTCGAAATGCGTGGGCTTTCAGCAGAACAACGTCGGAAAATTGTGTAAAAATGGTGCACAGAACGCGGACTGTCACTGAGAAAGATAGCAAAAATGGAAGGAGTACGTGAAAAAGCCGTGCGAAATGCAATCAGCAAGTTCGGTGAAGATAAACCGAAAACGGGTCGAAAAAAAGGTCCTGCTATCTCTCAGTTGGATAAACGTATTCTGAAGGCGTTCGAGCAAAAGAAGGAGGTTTCAGTACGGGATGTGGCCAAAAACCCTGATCCTTGTAGTTTTTTGGTCACATCCCCATGGGGTTGTTCGAGCCATTGATGTGGAACAAGGCAACCAAAATTTCTAATGATCGACATTTTCAATTTATCGTCACACTTTTGAGTCCGCAAATGCACGAGAGTCTGCCTAGATTGATCTTGATTAGGAACCAAAACCGAACACGCGAACCCAGAATATAGACTCTATTTGTCGTGATTTGTATTTGTTATGTAGCCGACGAAATTACATCAATAGCCCAAATGTATGCAATTATATGTTTGTACATGCTTGCGATACGGATATCGATATTTAAGCTTCTCTTCACCAAGCTTGTGTTCAAGTTTTGTATGCAAGCAGTTATTTTTATAGCGTTTCTCAACCATTACTACCATTCTACGAGTTCATCTATATATATAAAAATGAAGAGATCATTCTTTGTAATCGCATCACGTAAGACCGGATGGACGGATTTACATGATTCTTTTTATGATTGATCAGGTTTTACCCCCTAACTTTCCGGAAAAGTGGGAAAAATCCATGAAGTTGTTTTGTATGGACAATGGAATTTTCCACTGAAAAAGTCACCGATGATTGCTAGATCATCGATTGGTGTTTGGCGCATAACGAGTTGCATAAGTAATCGACTGTCGAAGGAAGGAATACTAGATCGTTGAAAAAAATTGTTTGGCGCGCAACGAGTTGTTTTGTGTGGAGATTTCACATGCATACTTGATCCAGCCACGTGCTTAATTGGGTATCAAAATTATTGCTTAATAATGTCGTTTTCGCTTGAGAAAACTGAAACTGACCCAAGGTAGTTCCATCAAACAAACGCTTTTCACGAAACTGTGTTGACTTCGCACTTAGCAACGCTGGTTTGAGAAAACCTGTTGTAAAAACCGGGTTCAAAACTGACTCGATTTTCAGTTCAACAACGTTGAAACTAGGTTCAAAACTAGCTTCGAACAAACGGTTTGACAGAAGTTAGGGTGAAAACTGGGTTAGGTTTGGCATCAAGCGAAAACGACATAAATGACTGGTGGAATGCACTGTTCTAGAAATATCTCTGTAGGCAGTACTAAAATTTCTGATATCGTTAACCAGTTGATGGATTGCGTGTAATGGAATAATATTGGTCATTGTGAATCAATGAAAAGATTGTGCTGTAGAAGTGCTAAGGTCAAACTAAGAGATTTTCCTTGCTTTTTGCTTTTGAATGGTTTGGATTACTCGAAGCTCACATAATAAGTGGCAATTAGATATCAATATTCAAAATGGATTGAGACTATTTCATATTCTGAGAAGCAGTGTTGGTGATTGCCGATATTTTGTCAAAGAGCGGTTCGATATTTCTCTACATTGTATACAACTTCGGCAATCTGGTAGATGATGCTACAAGAACTCGCTACCTCTCGATGCGTGAATCGTGAGAGAATTTTTCTACATTTCTTCGCTCCACCTCATATTCTGAGTATTTCACGGTCCTTACCAAAATAGATACAGTTATTCAATGATCGGCGCTGTGTGGAATTCACCAAGAGAACGAGTTATCGAGAGAAATTCGCTCTCGCACTGGTGTCCATTCTATGTTAAATTAACCATGCCGGTTTTTCGTTGCTGAGATGATATCCGTCTCCTTTTGATGGCACTGATAGAATCGTGTGAAGAGTTGCTAGAGAGCGTGCTTTAATACTATAAAAGACATTCTTACTGAGAAGAATATTCAAATTGGTAAGATATCAACTTATAATGTTAGCGTCGTCTCTCCAAGTCACCAAAAGTTCCTTAGGACCTAAAAATATCCACTTTATTAGAGCTCTAAAGTACGTGTGACTCGGTTAAAGCGAATGTGTATCGAATTCCGTTTATTGTAGGTTAAGTAATCAGAAAAATATTGGTTTCATCAAACAAACACTTTTCACGAAACTGTGTCGACTTCGCACTTAGCAACGGGGGTTTGAGCAAACCTGATATAACAACCAGGTTCGAAATTGTCTCGATTTTCAGTTCACCAACGTTAAAACTAGGTTCGAAACTAGCTTCAAACAAACGGTTTGACAGCAGTTAGGGTGGAAACTGGGTTAGGTTTGGCATCAAGCGAAAACGACATAAATGACTGGCGGAATCCGTATAACTGTTCTAGAAATACCGCTGTAGGTAGAAGAAAAAGATGGATTGTGAATAATGGAGTCAGATAAATAATATTGGTCATTGTGAGCGTGAGTTTAACAAATCAGAAAATTTTTGTATGAATCAATGAAAATATTGTGCTGTAGAAGCGTTATCGAATGATTTAGATTACACTACACGCTCATAATAAATGGCAATTAGATCAATGTTCAAGATGATTACTACAATGGATTGGGACTGCCATTTTATATTCCATATTCTATGAAGAATGTTCAAATTGGTAAGATCAATATAAAATTCTCCATGTAATCAAAAGTTCCACAGTGCCTGAAAAATATCCACTTTATTAGAGCTCTGGAGCACTTTTTGGCAATTTGAACGTACAGAACAAGTTCTGAGAAAACTTTCTCACTGTCTTAGTGCTTTAAATGCTTCAAAGTTTTTTCTGTTGCGTCGGGTGAACATTCAAGTATAAGTAAATCCTTAAAAACGGATTGTTTGGAATGCTGCTTAAACCAAATCTTTTTTTACGAACTTTTGTTACTTAGACTAAATACAATTTGTAAACATATTTTAACCTACCGAATGAACAACTCTAGAAGAGAAACTCTTCAACATTGTGTTAAGTTTATCAATACAAAATTCTGGTTATTTATCGATTATCGAAAGTAAGAATCACATCCGGAAAAAAAGTTGCACCTTATATCCTTTATGTCGAAGTCATTATGGAGGAATCTCTGTTCAGTGTTTTGATTCAAATGATGAGATGATAATCTGTACATTTGTTCAATTTTTGCTTAACAAAAGTATTTCACATATTAACATTAATTTTTGGTGATATTTTGGTTTTAGGATAAAGCGGATGTGTGTCGAATTCCGTTGATTGTAGTTTAAGTAATCAGAAAAATAATGTTAGCCGCTTAGTCGTTTGACAATTCTGCTGTCCGAAAACATAAATTTGACCAAATAATTTTTGTGCGAGACGAAGTCCGACGGGTCAGCTAGTCGTATATAAATTAGAAATTAATCTTATGCACTCAAAATTTACACTGGGGTAGTTGTCAATTTCTCAGGCGAAAACGACATAACATGGAATTTCATCCGATCTTGCATGACACAAGATCAGCGCATACCAATTGAAGCTTCAAATCGTTTTATGGCACTTTTTGTCTTGCTTTCTAGCAACAACCTACCTCTACCATGCTACGCGTAGGACTGAAACGTTAGCTATAATTTTGCTTATATTTATAGCTTCGTGTGCTTCCAACAGATTCGCTTTTGCATCGATTGACCAATCAGAGCGATGCTTTCCCTTTGATACATCGCATACTCCTTCAAAACCGTCGACTATGGCAGGGAAATCGATTTCTACGTGCATTTTTCTTGAGTTTCTAATTTGCACCCCTATATAGAAAACAAAAATGTGTTCCACATTAAAATCGATAACCAGTTTAATTTTGGTAAGAAGATGTTTGAGCCATTTTTATTGAGATTAAAAAAGTACGGGTGTGTAATGTCAGAGACATAACTGGATGTCGTGAATACGAATAAAAATGGCACGATTTCTTTATACTTTCGAATTCGAATGGATAGCTGATCGATTGTGTGAATTGTGAAACAACTTTTGACGTCGATTATCTCATTCCGGATTTGCATATTTCATTGAAAGAAACTATCAAGATGATGTACAGGATTCATTTCTGCCTTTTAGAAGGACCAAATTATGGAATTCTCTACATGGGCAAAATTCCGATTCTAGAAATGAGCAAAACGAGTCATGATTTTGGGGAAAATAATATATTTTCATGTTATGATAATACACCATGATTAAAATTTTTCGGATCATGATCCATTCGGACTGATTTTTATGAAATTTAAACCTAACGCACTTGAAGTTGTTGGGTATAACTTCAGGCGTGTTTCTGCAACGATGGTAATTTTTGCAACATAAATTCAGGCGTTATGTGCATTCTTCAAGTAACGCATTTTCGAACCATGATTAATTTTCGTGGGAGAAGAGTTATTGCTCATGATTTCATAAGTTAAAAGGATTGGTTTCATGATTTTCTAATCATAACAGCAGTAACGGATTTCTTTCCGTGTACGATATTTAGCACAGTTCGGAACATTTATCTCGAACGATTTTCGCACAGCGAAAAGTGCACGAAGCAAATCAAATTATTTCACTAAATTGATGATTTCTACCTTCGATTTGCGAAGGAGTAATCTTAATAGTCCTTTAGATAACATTAAGAGGCATTAGAATAGCTGATTTTATATAATGTTGTTCACTTTTCGTTTCTTCTTTTCTTTCTCTCCAATGCAAACCATCGGCAGCTGATGCAATCGTTCTTGCTTGAATTGAAACTAGCTTTCCGTACAAACCGACACATTCGCTCGCAGTGCCAAATGATGCGAAACTGGTTTAATGCGTCTTCTCGCCTTGACGACCGGAAGGCAAATGAGAACTACCACCTGAGCGTTTGAGGGGTTTAACCACGCGGAAAGGGCGCTCTCCGATGCCGCTGTTTGAATGAATCTTCTCGCCCCGACGTCTGCTTTCATCCAACGCACAAGAAGAAATGATCAATTTTCGACCACGGTTCCCCTTTTATAACGTTCAGTTGAAGATATGTGTCTGACTACCTCAAAATCGTCGTCCTTGCGCGAAAAACCCAAGCGAAAGTAAATAGTTTTCCGCGTTGTTTTCAAATTTTAGGAAAACTTAATTTTTGAGTTGTTTGTGGTTATCGCACACTGTTCAAAATATTACCCTAAATTCCTGATCATATTTTTGATGAAATGGTGAAAGAATTATGTTGCTACCATTAATACAAGTCGAGATATTCACGATTAAGTTCTGCCCATTCTTCCATATGGTTAATTTTGAAAAGGCACCCCATAGTAAAGTAAGTCGTATTCACGACAAAAAATGTTAAAGGCACCAGAAATAGAGTTGCCAATGTTCCAGATTTATCTCATCAGATCTTTAGCCAGATTTTGTAGATTCCACCAGATTTTCAAATTTTCTGCATATGAAATACCAGATTTCAATTTTTGTTTGGAAAAACTCGGAACAAATGGTTCAAACTCGTCAAATAAGTAGAAATTTACTTTCGTTGTCTATAAAGGCATAATTACAAAGTTTTTCTCAAGTAGATTCACACTTTACGTCTGTGTGAGGCTTCCAGTTGTTATGCATGAGATCTTAATTTACTAACGAATCGAAGACGAGATGTAAAGAAGCAAATGGCGGTAAATGAAATCCTTGCATCATCCAAGTCGCCCTTTCGTTCCCATACCCCCTTGTTTCACATCGTTTTCTACAACATTTACTTCTCTATGTTTCTTTAATTCTCTTCGGCAACATCATCATCATCATCATCATCGTCCACGGAAAGCCGCTCCAGTCGATGACCAACATGCCGGGTCTTCGTAGCTTGGGGGTGTTTCCCGCGGACCCACAGGAACAGCTATTGCCGACCACCAATTGGATACTGGATCCTCCAGAGTTTCGGCGATCAGCACACAACAACGTGAACCAAATATACAATGTTATAATTCAAGAAATTATCCTAGTCTAAAGTACTATTAAGAAATGCCCTCGTCATCTTAGAGCTAAGGCAGCGTGCCTTATTAAATATATTGTTAAAATAAAAAAATGCCAGTCGCCCTTCAAATCGAAAAAGTCTCTTATAGTGAGATGATATTGATGAAGTTTGGTCTTCTTAGAAAGCCGCTTCCAACGACCACCGAAATAATATTTTTCTAAAATCGGTCAGAACAAAACCAACTGAATTAATAAAAAAAAGTACTGCCTTTTCTTTCAAATCAATAAACTGAAGCAACTAAATAAAACAAACGATTGGATATTTTTATTATTAATATTATAACAAAAATATATTTCGCCATCTTTTTTGCATAAAACACAAAATAAAACTAACCTCAACATGTAAATGTATAATAGCAATAATAATAAAAATTAAATTATCATGTATCGTGTACGCGTATGGATTAATAATAAAATCAAAAGAGGAGCGGGAAGCTTCCAATTAACATTAAGTGGTTAAAAATAAACTGTGTGTGTGTGTGGGTGTAGGTGTTTGGGGGGGGTGGAGAGGATCCAACGCGTGGTGGTGCCCTGATGTGATCTAATTTTGAAAAACTGCCCGTCAAATTAACCGAAGTACCGAATGCTGGGTGGACACATCTCGAACGCTCGGCCCCCACCCCGCCTTACTTACGCGTCCATTCCACACCACGTCTTCCGCTTCCGTTTATTCCATTTTGTGTAGTATGCAAATTAAATTAGAAGCACACGCAGCAAACGGATCGTGTATTTTAATAGTATGTATCCTTTTGCTCTGTCCGCGCGCGCGCGTGTTTGCCGTTTGTTTACCGCTTTCAGCGAACTTTATCTGACTTCTAGTAGCTTCCAAGTAACTTTACAATTTGAATACAAAATATACAATAGAGTGTGTGTGTGTATGAGAGAAAAAGCCTTTTTCATGTATGTATGTATGTATGTATGGATGTATGTATGTGTGTTTGTGTTTGTGTATGTGTGAGTGAGCTGTCACGAAACAGTTTGCAAAGTTAAGCAATTCGCCAATACTCTTAAACTGATAGTTTCACTTAAATGATCTGAGAGCATCTCGGCTTCGTGTGTTGTGCTAGCCTCAAACACACAAGTAATGATGCTAGTGAAAAAATCTACAAAAAAAATTACACCCTTGTTAGTTAATTTCAAACACTTTTCTCCTGATAAATAGTATTTGCATGGATAAGAGGTACCTACGTAGTTTCACTTTATTTTCTCCTAACTCCCTAAGCTTACGCTCTCATTGATTACCCTTCTCTCGCGCTTCACTCGGACTGAGTCCAATGTTTTTTTTTTTACGTTTTTTCGCTGCTGTTGATTTTTCTTCAATTGTTTTTCATGGGTGACACCTTAATTGCCCCTCCCCAAGTCTGCGAGCCACTAGTACTAGTGTATGGTGGATGTGATTTGAGCAGTCATTCCTCGTCGCAGCAGCAGATAACCGATCGAGGTCGCAATCTCTCAAAAAAGAAAATAATTATCACAGCACACGGTCCTCGTTCGGTATCTGCTTTTTTTTTTTGTTAGTTTGTTTATTCCTTCCTGTAGAGAATCGGCTCCCGGATTTCGGGTGTGCATTTTTTTTTCTCAATTTGCCCAACAGTGACGAGTTCCAACTGTCACACAGTTGCTCCGCAGTGACTAATTCGCTATATCTCGATCGCTCTCGCATTGTAGCTACGTAGGGCACCGAAGCACGGAAACTAACTCAAACAGCGAGGGGTCAGACAGGTGGCGTTGTGAAGGTGATCTCTCTCTCTCTCTCTAACTCTCTATTTCTTTCTCTTTTTTCTAACTTTCCATCCCTGTCTTTTGGGAAGGACCGTTGGCTGAGAAGAGATGGAAAATCCTATCAATCCTATCGTTTGCTTTTAACTCGTGCTCTTCTACACATTAACAAGTTTGTGACATTTTGCTGCAACATTGATTTTTCTGGTTCAATTTCTTGTAATAAATGCGAAACCGTTGATTGATGGGTGTTTTCAAATGTTCGTTTGTTTGTTTTCGTTATTTTTTGTTTTGTTTTGTTTTGTTTTGCATGCTCGCAAGTCTTTGGGATCGAGATCTGCTTGGTCTCGCCTGAATTTACTGTCCTCTAGATTTTCTACGTCCTCAACGAGTGAATAACTTTCTATCATCGAATATGCAACTAGTCTTGTCTGTTTGTTTCTATTTGTTTTTTGCTTTCGAACTAGTATTTGATTCGTCTCTTGCTGGTTTCAATGTTCCAACCGTTCATTGTTTGTTGATTTTTTGGTTAATTTAGATACATGTTTTTTTTTTTGTTTAACACTTTCGTTTTTTCCTTTTATTAGTTTGAACTAACTTTAGAGGTATTTCTATTTTCCTTACTTTGTTTTGTATTTTTACTTTAGCATTTTTCATTTACTTATTTGTTTAAACCTTAGATCAACTTTACTTCTGTATATATATACTTTAAATTATATACTTGGATTACACTTTACAATAACTAATATTTACAGCGCGGTACCATTCTGTTTTTTTTTGTCTCCTCATTATGTTCATATACTTTCATTTCAGGTTGTTATTTATGGTTCCTGGTTCTACCCCACAGTGAACATCACATCGCTTATCATTTCTGTTTTGTTGTTTCCGTTTTTAACTTGTGTGGTTTTTTTTTTTGAATATTTATTCATTTTTTTTTCTTTTCTGTAATATGCCAAATCAAATTGTAACACAACTAGACTGTGTGTACGTAAATGTACAATTTCAATGTTTTTTTTTCTTTTTTTTTAATTTGTCGTAAAATAAAACAAAACGAAAAAACAAAACAACTGGACTAAATTTACAAAACAAAGCTAAATAAATTTATCACTTTAATCCGATAGAAGTTTTTGCAGAAGGAGGGACGAATTTTTCGGGTCACCGACTCGTATTTCCTCCGAAGAATTCTGAAACGAAAACAAAAATAGAACAAGAAAAACTCATTAGATCGGTTTGCTAAAGGCGCTTGACGTTTGACGATGAGCGATCGGTGGATAGACGGGACAAGAAAGAAATAAGGGGTACGGTTCGTTTAGATGAGGTGCTTGATTGTGAATGATGACACCTAGTATTTGACAGTAAACAAATTATTTTTTTTTGACGTGAAAAAATAACTTTAATGATTAGTTTTACTTTTTATCACTACCCAACGAGGAACAGATCAAGATAGAGATGAACAAATGAAACAGCGAGAAAATTAAGATTGGCAAATAAGTTAACGTAGATGAAGAAGATAGAAGCGGGTGGTTGGTTTCAGTGTCATATGCCGTTGAGATGGCACCTGACTCGAGCCCTTCAGGTAAATTAACTCAAATCTTTATATGCAACCCTGGACTTAAGCCCAGACCCAATCGATGTAGGGGAAAGTCTTATAAAGCGCCCCTGCTAGCCAAAATGCCCCCTTTCCTTTCTTAAGCATTAAAGACTTTTCTGAACTAAAGTTTTATCACTAACACTATCTTTTCGTAGGATCTTTCTGCTATGCAAGTTTGGTGGTTGTCGTTTGCAGGAAAGTATGAAAAAACTAAAAATTTCATTTAGCAGCTTTTCGATGTAAAGTTTTGCTTCGACTAAATAGATGTTATATCCGCCATTTCTTTGACATACTGATTATCTCAAAACAATAACTTTATGGACATTTCAAGAAGCATAATGCATCATTGTTGTGGGATGAAATGTCTTTTGTTGTGTGTCATGCCACTGATTTGTTGTTAGACATATTTTACGGCTGCTGGGGCATTATGTCTGAGGCGAGCGAAAAAAACTAAGAATGAGGCCGCTTAGGAAAATGTGGTTATATCAATCAATTCTCATCTTTTCTATTGGAGTCATTGAAAATTATGTTCCTCATCCGTATTGCAATGAAATACTTACATTCTCGAGGAAAATATATCAATACACTTGGAAATATCTCAATGTTTTCTTAAGAGGGGCATATTATAACACTTTACCCTACCTAGAAAAGTTTAGCCCTACTCGACCAGTGAAGTGAATCCTATCCGAATTCGTTCGGGATGGGTTGCGGCATCTTTTTGTGCGTTTTTAAACGTTTTTTTGCGCGATTTTTTTCATTTAAACTTTCAAAGTTATGCGGTACTTCATAAGAATTCTCAAAGTTTTCATGCGAATTTTCGAAGTTTTGCAGTTTTTACTGTCTAGTTTTAGATACTCACGAAACGTCGAGATCTGTCGTTGCTTTAAAAAGAATGTTTTGAGCGATTTGTTTACGATTGTGAATGAGTCAAAAGTTATTCCAGATAGAAGCCGCGAGGAGAGCACACCCACTTTGATAATCCAACGTGAATCGCAAATAAAATTTCAAAAACGTTGAAAATCGTTAAACCAATCGTGTACGATGTGCTCAAACGTTTCAGGGAACGAATGAGCGTGAATCGAAAGACAAATTTACCAAAAACTGACGATTTGGTGGGGAATATGCAGCTGCGGAGCAAAGACCAAGGCGTTCGAAGTTTAAGCACCTTCATTTTGTTTTGATATAGAATTTCATGAAACGTCGAGATCTAGCTGAAAAAATAATTGACTTTTAAGATTTCCGTAATCGAAAAAATAATTTCTATGCTAAATATCTCCAAAAATTTTTTTTGAAAAAATCGACTTTGGCACTTTTTGTTGATGTCAAACGTCTTAGAATTTCATGAAACATCAAAAGAAAAATAGTTTTGAAAAAAATTGACTCATGGACTCGAAAAATTTCCAATGGTGATTTTTCAAGATCGAAACTTTTCAATCTTTGATCGCCGGGTGGGACCGATAAGTGCCGTATACGATTTAGTTTAAATTTTGACGCTTCAGAGGTGCCTTAACTTTTGAACACTACCACTTTACGAAATAAGGGATGGCCACTAAATATTGGTATCCTAAAGTATCAGGTGTACAACTTTGCTTCCGCCGTTTTCCGACAGGTGGCTGTACCGGCTGAGGCTGGTTAAAATACATAGATGATAATGCCTTTAAAGTGAGTGTGTACAGTGCCTAACGAATTGTCATCGCCGTTTCAGTGATAGTTTTTCTTGTTTTCGTATTATTCACGCTCGAAAATGTCTGTTTATGTGCCCAATTCTCGCCATTTGCGGGAAGTTTTACTTTTCTGTCACAATTCGAAAAAAATGCAACTGAAGCGCATCGAATGCTTTCAGAAACTTACGGAGATGCTGCTCTGAGTAAAAGAACGTGTTAGGAGTGGTTTCAACGTTTTAAAAATGGTGATTTCGATGTCGAAGACAAACATGGTGGTAGAAGAGAAAAAAAACCTTTAAAGATGAATAACAATTTACTACGAGCTCTTAAAACCGGGTGAAACCATCATAGGAGATCGCTACCGAACGCAACTGATGCGCCTTAGTCGCGCGCTAAAAGAAAAGCGGCCACAGTATCAAGAGCGACATGACAAAGTCATCCTCCAACACGACAATGCTCGGCCTCACGTCGCAAAAGTGGTCAAAAAGTACCTGGAAACGCTGAAATGGGAAGTCTCGCCCCACCCGCCGTATTCCCCAGATGTCTCCCCTTCTGATTTCCACCTATTCCGTTCGATGGCACACGGCCTGGCAGATCAACATTTTCAATCCTTCGAAGAGTTGGATGGATAGCGTCAAAAAGGACTCCTTTTTTCGAGCCGGGATCCGAAAATTGCCGGAAAGATGGGAGAAAGTTGTCGCTAGCGACGGACAATACTTTGAATAATACATCTGTAAGCATTTTTTCGCAATAAAGCTTTAAATTTTGGAAAAGAACGGAGGAAGCAAAGTTGTACACCTAATACATTACGGCAACAGGAGATTATTTTGTTGTTGTTTTTTTTTTTAAAGACCAGCGTGTTGATTTTTTTCGAAAACAAGCAACGTGAATGGAAATTTGAATATCGCCACTCGCTTGCATATTGAGCAATTTGACGTCTCTGTTATGCACACCGATGCAGTGTATACGAAAAATACGAAAAAACATTCATGAATTTAATTATTATACACTGCGGAAAAAGCGCTTAGAGTTTCATTAGTTTAGAACTTATGAAACAAGCAAAAATCAGTTCACGTAGTCGAAGATTTTCATAAAGTTTTACAATTATCTTAACTGGTCTCTAGGCATTGTATAATTTTTCGTTTCAAATAATCCTTCAATAATTGGCCATGTGCGACTCGATAAAATTCACTGGGTATCTTCGGTAATTTAACGAGAATCGATATTTTTTGAAAACCATAGATTCGTTTTGCACAACTTAGATATGATTATAAGGGTATTTGTGTGGGGTGGATGTAGTAAGGGCCTCTGAAAGGAGCGATGTAATTCATTTAACGACATAACTCCGAAACTAAGAACGGATTGCCACCAAACTTGGCACAGGTACTTTTTGCTCTTCAGTGATAATCATAAGTACATTTGAAAAACTCAAATATGGTCTTGAGAGTATTTGCGAAGGGGTGATATAATTTTCCAAAAAAACGATACTTCTTGCTAAGTACAGATATTATTTGCTCTTTAGATAATTTTGAGACCATTTTTCAGAGGAGCGAGGGAGAGGGTGAATAAATTAAGGGTCTCATCCAAGGACGGTGGGGAGAGGGGGGGGGGGGGTTGGAGAGTTCTAAAAAGGGTAAAATTTATATTATTTGTTGAAAAACAAGGGGTTCCCCCGATTTAGACTTGAAGCAGGGGGTATTGAAAATATTTTTTTTATCCCATTTTGTGTAAAACGTTCTAAATAGTATTGCTAATGTTAATTTGAATGCAACGCATTTTTTTTTTAAATATCAAAAGATCTGGTTCCATTTTGCCGGCGAATTAAATAAACTACGGCAAAATCTAATCTTTATCTGCCTATGAACGGTAGTGTATGTAAGTTTCAGCATAACTACGAAACAATTAAACGAATCGCCATCAAGTTTGGCACATGTATCGAAGGTGGAAATCGATATTTTTTAAGAGCACAGATACATTCTACACTACTCATAGGTATTTATAAGAGTAACCATAGAGGAGAGCTTAAGTTAGCTCACTAAAAATGGTGATTTCAATATAAAATTTATTCACCGAGAAGCGATGGTTCGTAACAAATACCACTTACCACTTTTATATCAAAGGAGATTATTAAATTATTTTAAGGGAGAGGAAGTTTAGCAAGGTCCCCAAACATGGGAAGTGTAAGGTAAAATTGGTAGGATTCCACGAAAAACACAAAACTGGCCCGATTTGACGAGAACGCCGTGAAAATTATGATTGTTATGAGATTTTATGTGGTGTTTCACTCCGTTCAGAGTATTTCGATGCACAGGACAATTTCTAGAATCGTTTTGCAGTCTGGCCTTCACGAAGCATTTCCGAGCAACCAGTGGCGTCTCGTGACAAAATTGACTAGTTGTGCACTGCTTATGTGGTACAAAATCAGATGTAACAGTTCGTTGTAAGTGAAAATTAAAGATTGAGGAATAGAGATTCGCTTGTGTTTTTCAATACATTGAGATAACGATATACTTTCGGGTGGGATTTTTTATTAAGCAAACAAATCTCAAAGCAGATCTAAGTAATTCTTCCTCTTCTTGAATCTGTGCAGTAACTCATGTGCACGGAAAATACACTAACACAGCGACAACAGATACTTGAAATTTTTTGTCTGTTGTATATGAGATGCGTGTAAATACACACAATTTCGGTGCGATATAACCGGATTTCATCGAATGAATAAAGATCTCAAAAAATTAATTGAATTTGGATTGGGTTGGGAACGCAGCTCATCCCTTCAATTCGACCGGTTGTGCAGTGCACGAGGTGCACTTCGGGACGAGACGCCACTGCGAGCAACGTTTCGGTAATTCCGGGCTACAGCCGAAAGCAGATTTTTTTCGGAATTAATTTGAATTAATTTATTATACAAACCACCAACGAATAATACAAGGTGAGATGAAAAAACTGCAACCAACTTCAGACTGCTGTCATTTCTAAACCGCTCGTCCCACAGCTGTCAGATTTATTCTAGTGACAGCTCATTATATTATTTACAAGCGCACAAAAGCATTTTGGTGGGAATTTTTCAGAAAAAAAGTTATTTGTGATGGAATTCAAGTGTGATAGTGTGATTGCTTTGCATTTGGCTGGAAAACCACAAGTGGCTATCGTTAGAGCCCTCCAGCATTTAAAAGTGAATAAACCTTTTGTGTCTCGTACCATCGCTCGTTACCGTGATACTGGTAGCGTAGCCCGACGTCAAGGAAATGGACGAAAAAAAACAGCAACATCGGCAGAAATGGTTCGAAAAGTGAAGAAGCGAATTGAACGAAATCCGCGTCGCAGTGGCCGAAAAATGGCTCGTGAGCTGAACATATCGCAATATGCCATTCGGCAAATATTGAAAAATGAGCTTGGACTAAAGCCATTGAAGTTCCAAAAAGTGCAAGATCTTACTGATGCGCAAAAAAAAGTTAGACTCGAAAAAGCTAAAGAGTTGCTTCGCTTGGCCGAAAGTGGTGAACTGCCGAATTTGGTTTTCTCCGGTGAGAAACCATTCGTTATCCAGCAGTTTGTAAACAAACAAAATGATCGTGTTTACTTGCCAGAGAGGTCAGCTGAAAATTTGCAACTTCGGTTGGCCACCAGAACTCAAAAGCCGGCCATGGTGATGGTGTGGGCCGCCATAACAGCCGATGGTCGCTCGCCGCTCGTATTCATCGACCGTGGGGTCAAAATAAATGCGCAAATCTATCGCGAAAATATTTTGGAGGGAGTTCTGAAGCACTGGGCACGCAAACATTTCGGCCGCAGACCTTGGACATTCCAACAGGACTCAGCACCATCGCACTCAGCACGCGCCACCCAAGAATGGTTAAGAAATGAGGTTCCTCGCTTCATTTCCACCGCACAATGGCCACCAAAATCTCCGGATGCCAATCCGTTGGACTATTGTGCCTGGGGTATTTTGGAAAGCAAGGTTGGCACTAAAAAATACCAAAGTGTCGATCATCTCAAGCAAGCGCTTCGCCGAGAATGGGACAAAATACCGCAGAGCCACTTTCGGGCAGCGTGTGATGGTTTCATTGGCCGTTTGAAGGCCATAGTTCGTGCCAAAGGTGGCCAATTCGAACAAATCTAAACCGATTCTCAAATTTGATGTTATTTCCGACATTTTTTGCTTTCATTCAATAAAATTTAAAAAAAAATGAAAAAATTATGGCGTTTTACTTTGTTGCAGTTTTTTCATCTCACCTTGTATGTTAAAGTATTTTGGAGTTTGTGCTGAAACATAAGCTCAATTTCTACACATCTCTACTAATGCGCAACAGACAGAGAGAAAAGTTGAAAATGCATGAAACAGCGAATAATGAAAATTTTGCGAGAAGGTATCGCCCAGAGGAAGGGCTCGAACCTCCCCTCTTCTTAGTTGGCCGTGCGTCTCCCCGGAAAGGAAAAGGGTGAAGGTTCGAGTCCTTCCTCTGGGCGATTATTTTTAACTATTTCATGCATTTCCAACTTTTTTCTCTGTCTGTTGCGCATTAGTAGTGGTGTGTATAAAATGATACTTCAAAGCGAAAATATTTTTATCTAGATAAATTTCCGTTTCGGGCCACAGTGGTTCGGCGAGAACGTCACACACACAAAGCACATTGATCAAATAGGTGTTGTTTTATCGAAGGTAGACTAAGCCCATCCACTGATCCGCCCTACAATCCTCAGCAAGGTAATAGAATCGTTCCTCCACAGAACCGCATACAGCGTCGTCGTTTCACCCTTGGCAGCGCGAAAAAGCTCTCTTTAAAAATTTGCGTCACGAAATATCTACTTGGTAAAAGGCGGTGCTAACGAAAGCAAAAGTAAAATAATGTACTATTACTGCTTAGCATCAAAATAAGTTATTATTCAGTTCGTGCTCGCATCTCATCCGACACAGTCGAAAATTTCCTACGGTCGAGACGACAGACAATACAGTGCATTGAACAATAGAGTGTATGAAATGGGCAAATACGATTTAACAAAGCCTGAAACTTGGCCTACAAGACCAAATTCAATTTGTATTGATTTCAAGCGCTGCAAAGTTAGACCAGCAGCAACCGAAATTGAAATCTTGCTTAATGCATCTAAACGTTAATGATGTAAGTGAAATTCAATTCAACAAGCCGTCCAACTGTGTGTACATTGTGTTCAAACGCGAAAGATATGCAATTACATTTGCTTCGGTTAAAAACGGGGTGCACAGTGTTTATCATGACAATGTTAAATATGAAATCCCGGTGTACATGGTGGACAATGCCATAGAAGTACGCGTGCATGACCTTCCCCGCAGACCAGCGATCAGTTCGTTCGGGAAAGTATGTAGCAGTACGTTGAAGTTCTTTCCATCGAAAGAGAAGTATGGCGGAATTTTTTTCCGGGTATCCGGAATGGCGTACGAATGGTACGTATGCATCTACGTAAAGCAATTCCATCTTACATCATTTGTGATCAACACGGGATACATCCGTGTAAAACGCTGATTACGTATGAAAATCAACTGGTTACATGTCAGTTTTGAGAACAACCTGCACACTACGGCAAACATTGCACGGAAACTGCGAAAAGGACATCTTCAAACAAAAACAAGGAAAACCGCTCAACAACGGCAACATGTAAGCGCAGTACTTCTGTTTCACCATTTTTATCCAGTTTTAACCAGTAACTGCAACAAACGTACAACAAGGCGCGTCTACAGCAACTAACGATGAGCCCAATACTGCGAATTACAAGGGAAACGAAGAAAAAACGGAAACCAGCAACGATACCACCGATGCGGCAATGGATGACGAGACGAGCCACGAACAAAGTGCCCCTCAATCATCGTAAGATAAAAATTGAAGCTCCTTTCCCCCTAGAAAAAGGGCGACAACGAGATCCAATGCACAGTGGTCCGAAACGGGAAATTAGCGTGACAAAAATATTTTCACAATTAAATATTAGTTTTTTGTAGTTGGTGTCTTCACAAAAGTTGTTTGTAATCAAATGGCGCTCCTTTTGATGGAAAAAGTTACTAGGGTGGTCCTTATTTAGATTGAAATCCGAAATCTAACTTTCTTAATTGAGCTCAAAAAAGAATTCGTTGTACAATAAAGTTATAGAAAAATTTATTTTGAGAAACTTTGTTGAAAAAAGCACCTCTCTAGCTCTTTATTCGATCGAGTTACATAAATTTTCTCGAGTAAAAGTAGGATGATTCCCAAAAAATCACTTTTTTTATTCTAACTTTTTTGTGAAACGTTCTATCGAAAAGTTGTCTTTAGAAGAGTTGTTGAACTAATCATTGCGCACAATTTGGCTCAACCAAAGCTTTTTCATATGAGCTACCAGTAAAAAGTTATGATTGTTTTTTCATCAAAAACTAGTCAAGCTTTAAATATCAATATTCATTATATGCCAGATCGATAAAAATTGACCCTATGCGGTTCCTAAAAAGTCATAATATAAGCAAAAATTTGAGAGAAAATTAGAAGGGTGTTATTTTTTTAACTTATTTCAATTAGTTTTAAAAATACCTTTAAAAAACTCAATGTTTTTGTTTTTTGTTAGTTTTAAAAATACCTTCAAAAAACTCAATGTTTTTGAGTTTTTTGAAGGTATTTTCAAAACTAATTGAAATAAGTTAAAAAAATAACACCCTTCTGGAAATGTATTTTCAAAATTAGTGTTCAATGAAAACTGTTTATAGAGCACTTCGTGAATTTTATAGTGCACACAAAATCTGAGACCGTCTGAGACCACCATAAAGAACGTAGTTACCAAATGTCGGTCTACACACAGTTCGAAAAAATGATTGTGATTTTACATCTTTCAAGATGCACATAAATGGAGCGTCGAATTTCACACAAATTTTTATTCAAGAACATGTAAAATGGTGTGATTTAAAAATTATATGGCTTGAATTCGAACGAAATAAAAAACAAATGATCGTTAGCAGTTGCGAGACTTGAACCGAGAAACATTAGATCACAAGCACATCGGTTACTCGACTGAACCGCAGAGCTCATATCTTTTCATTGAATAATTGATACATATAAATCCATACAGCGGCACTTGGTAGCCGAGTGCAAATTACATTCGGAGCATGTAAAATTCTCTTCGAGTGGAACATTGCGTCATTTGAAAAATTAAGTAGTGGTGAATTGTATCGTTTGTAGAATTCTGTCACCTGTAAAATTCAGAATTTTTTTCTGTGAATTCACTCTTTTGGATGCCAAGCTATCGACAAGAATCAGGTCCCGATAAATGTACTGTTTGGTGCGGTCAATGGGTTGGTGAAATCATCGGTTCTTATTTCTTTAAAAATGAGGTAGGACGACGCGTTACCGTGAATGGAAATCGATACAGAACCATGATCAATCAATTTTTGTTGCCAAATCTTTAAAATATGGATGTGGACGAAATGTGGTTTAAAAGGATGGTGCAACGATTGATGCGTCGGAAACCAATATCCAACCTGTCATTGCTGAAATGCGCCCTCAAATGCTTGAAAAAGTGATCGAAGATTGGACCTCCAGGATGCCCGAAATCATTTTTAAATGCTTAATACCAAGAAATTATTTACCAAATAAAAAAGAATTTGGCCATTTCATAATTTGGAATGAGTTTGTTTTTAAATTTGAAATTTGCAAGCTCCTCAAAAACACCCTCTAGAATTGAATCGATACAACGGAGATTCATTCGTTTCACTCTTCACCACCTAGTTGGGAACAACTTTCATCAGCTTCCAACTTATTATAGGGGAGGGAGCGTAGCAATTGTCATAAACATGGGGGGGGGGGCATAATTCCGAAACTACTGAACGGATTGCTATCAAACTTGGCACATGTACTTCTTGTTTCTCAGAGATGGTCATAAGCGTATTTTTATGGGAGGAGGGAGCGTAGCAAGTGTCAATAGCATTGGGGAGTCATGAAAAATTCATAGAACTTGACGAGAATTGATACGTTTTTAAGACCATAGAGACATTTTGCATACCTTAGATATGACTATATGTAGGGTGAATGTAACCAGTGCCTTTAATAAGGGGGGAGGTAGGGGTCATATTTGTAACGGCATAACTCTGAAACTACTGAACGGATTGCTATCAAACTTGCTACAGATACTTCTTGCTGAACATTTTCAGGGGGGAGAGTGTGTAGCAAGTGCCTTTAACATGGAAGAGGGAAATTATCATTTTTGTATATTATAAAGAGAATCGATAATTTTTGATGACCATCTATACTTTTCGAAAAACTCAAATATAGTCTTAAGGGTATTTGAGGGGAGTTGATATAATGAGTTCTCTAAAAAAGAAGGTTCAATGTAAAGTCGATTGAATTTTCAAAAAAACGATACAGTACAGATATTATTTGCACTTCAGTTGAACCTAAGAGCATTTTTAAGGAGGGAGAGAGGGTGGTTGTTAACTCCGAAACAACTCAATAGATTACCACACCTCACACCTAACTTGGCTCAAGCTATTATTGCTGCTGATATGTTGCTATAAGGATATTTAAAGGAGGGAAGTGTAGTGAACGATTCCTAACAGGGGGAATTGGAGGCAAAATGTTTCGAATTTTTCAAAAATAGACATTTTCTAACAGGCACAGATATTTATAACAAAGTAAAGAGGATCGATATAACAACTCATTTAATTATTCCCAAACTTGGTACAGGTACTTTTGCAATTCAGAGGTTATAAAGGTATTTTTTTATTTTTCTCCACGAGTTTAGATATTCATTGCAAAGGTGATCAAAAGAAGGAAATTTGTAGAAAGTACCTCTAAAAAGGGGTGTTTATTGTGATTTTTTTTTTCTTATTTGTCGAAAATCAAGAGGGGGAGGGGGCGGCTTGGCTGATTTAGACGGCAAGGAGGGGGTTTTGAACACCAATTTTCATCAGCCATTTTTTGTAAAACTAGAGAGGGAATTTCAAGGTCGTGCTAGAAAGTATTGCTATTGTTAATTTGAATGCAACGCAAAATGTACCAAAGGTGTGAATCGATACTTTATGACGAGCTCAGATACTTTCTACACTACTTAGAGGTGAATATAAGAAAACTCATGGAGGAGAGTTGTAGTAAGTTCACTGAAAAGGGAAGCTCAGTATAAAATTTATTAGACGAGAAATGATGTTTCTTGACAAATACAGATATTATTTTTGTATCAAAGGAGATTATTATGTTATTTCAGGAGATAGGGAGTGTAGCAAGTGGCCCAAACATGCGAAATGTAAGGTAAAATTGATCGGATTTCACCAAAAATATAAAAACTGACCCGATTTGACGAGAATGCTGTCAAATTGCTGTGATCTGAGATGGGACACTGCCCGTGCGTAATCTGAACATGTACGGAGTATTGTTCAATCGGATTGCGGGGTTTAGCTACATTCAGAGTATTTCGATAGGCAGGACAATTTTTAGAATCGTTTTGCGGCCTTGCCTTCACGAAACATTTCCGAGCAACGCCGGGTAATTCAGCTAGTTATATTATATTATTAAATTAAAAAACACGGACACTCAACTCAGCACGTGAGCTAGCACATGAGTTAGCTCACGAGCTAGCTCCCCATTCCAGCTCATGAGCCAGCAGATGAGCCAGCATGGCGAGCTGGTTCTTCGAAGCATACGACTCTCGATCTAGTAGCAACACGGCACACGAGCGTGTGCTTCAGACTCCGTATGCGTGTTTTTGGCTATCACTACTTTGACCAATAGGATTGATTTAGAAAATAAAATAACTGTTCTTCTTTGCATAAAATCACGTTTAACGGCATTACTTAACAAAAAACTGAGTTCCTAAAATTTCGTGTCTAAATATCACGAGAATGGTTACTTCTAGAAGAATTTCATCGTATCTCCAAAATCGATTTTTGTCCTGGCGACACCTTTCGGAGCAATAACCACTTTTCCACGGTCAGCTCAGCTCCTTATACTAACATCTCAATCGAGATTTGGACCCACCCGAAATACAGTTTATTTCGAAAAACGGAAAACATAACACTACTGCGGGAAGGGGAATATGATTCAGGAGCACAAATTCGAGCAAATTTCGTGACACACTAATTGATGTGAGGGGGGGAGGGGGGTGTAGCGATTTGGGTGCGGTTCATGAATTGCCAATTTCTTACCCTCTTAATAGGGTTGTCATTTTCGTCGGCTACCGACGGCCATTGGTTAGAGGTTACTAATTTACTATCTAGAACGGTTCCGCCAATATCCACTAAAATACGCGAGTGGGATTTCGTTTGTGAAATTTTTTTTTTTGTTATTTGAATTCCGTGTTGTGTTCGGAGGGAACACGGTAGCGAACAAAGTCGAGAAACGGAGAGGAAGAAAGAAGAGAAAGAAAACACCAAATTAGGGATTAAACGGTTAGTGGGTGCATATCTGGAGAATCGGTTTGTAGGTCCGATTGCGTTTTTGGCCTGTTAGTAAAGGTGGGTGGGTGATTTTCAGTGTACAGTTTTGTTGGGTGAGAGTAGTTTTCAAGTGTGTTGTTGCACAACAGAGTCGTGGGTTTATTTTTTTGATGACGACTAACAAACACTAACCTTTCGGCGCGAGGTGAAAATTGAATAGCATTGACGGATCCATGTCGCCTGGTGTGTTGAGTAACGATGACGTACCTGGTAACTGTGATGTCTGCATACCGTCCGTGTTGCCAGAATTGCTTCCATTTGCTCCACCTCCACCTCCTCCTCCTCCTGCTCCACCTCCGCTGCCACCACCACCACCAACACCGCCACCACTACTAACTAAACTTCCTGTTATGCTTCCCATGCCGGGACTGAGTACGGAACCATTGTTGTTACCGACGGTTCCGGCCCCACTGTGTGCACTTCCAGGTCCCTGTATGCCCCCACCACCACCACCACCGCCGGCGGTTACCATAGGCGACATTCCAATCGGACTTTGCGGTGTTCGCAGGCCGCCCGTTCCGCCAACACCGCCACTTGCTGCGTTCTGTGCTCTTCCACTAACCACCGCCCTGAGCTCCTGCCGAACCAGTTCCGACGAGTTCAGCCCACCGTTGGCACCTGAAACAAGAGCAAAAGTCGGGGGTTTTCTTCTAGCTGTGCACAAAATTTCCATAGCTCAGAGGAGCAAACCGCCAATGGATGAATCAATGGTCACTTATTTACAGGCGGATGGGTTAGAGAAGGCAGTAGAAACGGGTGAAGATGGAAGAATGGATGTGTTTATATACAAAAGCAGTAGTTAGTTCCTGACAATTTTGAAATCCCCAACATGATGGATATAGAATGCACAGGGGATGCGACGGCCAAATTGTTCCCTATGTTCCTTTTCTTGTGCACCCAAAAAGCAGGTCACCGTCGGGTGTACCCTCAGCACAACAAACGAGGTGGGGAGGGAAGGTTAACAGAAACACATATAAACAGAGAAGGAGGTACAGCACATATACAGAGTAGTAGTTTGTTTTTGTGTTCATATTTGGTGGAGATGATTGGATGAATGACGAATTTCGTATAGAGCAAATCTGTCAATGCATTTTTGATGGACTATGGAACAGTGCAATCGGTGGGCTCGAGCAACAACGTATAAACACGAAATGATATGCGTTTGGGTCTCTGATGGGATTTCTATAGATGTGTGCGTGTGCGAATTTCTTGTGTGTGTGTGATGTGTTTTGTGTTCCGTTGGGTGGGGTGCTGCTTACCAGTTTGACTGCGATTGAAGAAATCGCCTGGTGAGCCTGCAGAGTGCTGCTGCATGGCGGCATTGTTGAACATCATCCCATAGCCACTAGCGTCCGGACCGGGTCCATGTCCACCGTACGAGGGACGTGGCGATCCTGTGTAGTGGGAAACAGCCGGTTTAGACCTTAGATGTGTCTTTGTGAATAATTTTCCCCTTCCCATCGATGGGAGGGATGTGTAAAGTGTGTGACTACTGAAACGCACTCAATGTTCTCCCTAAAACAATGGTGAAACGATCGACAAAAGGTGGGACACGCGTACCCACAGTGTTTGAAATAAAATTTGCAAAATTTGGCCAATTTGTACGTGGTTTGAAGGTTTCGCGGGAAACCTCCGTTCAACATCATTCAGTTAAGCTAATCGGTTGCGGATTATCATTCCCAGAAGCGTGGATTGGAAGCATCTGTATTAGGATTATCGGCTCGGACGGTGTCAAACAACTCACCTGGCAAATGCTGGGTGGCCTGCGGAGGAACACTTCCCTGTCTTTGGAGTCTCATTTGTTGGCTAGCATAGACGGGATTACCGAAGTTAGGCCCTGATGAGGTATTGGCTTGTGAGGGACTCGGTGGACCGGGAAATCCTCCATCTACTGTTGCACCGAACGAACCTTGTCGCGGTGTTCCGGGAGAATTCAGCGAACGCTGTCTTTGAGGTGCCACGAACTGTCGGTTGGCTGCATTTGGATTGAATCCTGGCACCGTCTACAAAAACCAGTTAATATTAATATTAATAAGCAATTCAATTTCCAGCAAACAAATCTTACCGATAGTTGAGCATTGAGCATTGGATTTTGCTGCTGGATTGAAAGGCGGGCGTTTGCACTCTGCTGCCATTGCTGCTGCTGCTGTTGCTGCTGCTGAATGGCAACTGGGTTGGATTGTGTCACCTGTTGGGCACTGCTGAAGGGAGGCTGTCGAGGCGAAAGTTGCTGGTTTCCGGAATTACTATGCTGGAAACTAGCGACCATTTGCTGCTGCTGTTGCGGTGACATCCGATGGACCGGATTATTGTTGAACGGGTTACCTTGAAAAGCTATAACGATTCGCTTGTCAGTTCGGTGCGCTGGGAAACGGAAGCGAGGCACATGCCATAATACCAACCTGCCTGCTGTGGACTGAGCTGAGTTCGTTGGTTTGGACTCAACTGCTGTTGCATCAATTGCCCCGGCGAAAAACCGGGACTGAGCTGGGGATCCGGCACGACACTGTTCGCACGGGTCAGCGAAACGTTCGGGGCCACGGTGTTATTCAGCAGCGATTCGATGTTCTGCATGCCCGGTGTTAATCCAACTGTGAACGAAAGAAAATGAAAACATGAAACTAGATGAAGTTAAAAAATATACATAAAATTCTTGTCCACACAAACGTCAACTTGTATACGTAGTAGGCGAACAATCGAATAACGACAATGTCATTTGATTTGACCCTACAGTAGGCGTCATTGAATACCTGTAGCAGACAGGGATGACAAACTGCAAAGAAGACCCATCGTAGGGCCCAAGAGCAAAACTCGGGATGGGTAGAGGCCTTACAAATCTCATAGAAAAACAGTCGATTTCGAGTCGCTCAATAACGTACATTCTCATTCTTTCAGTCGTAGACCACGCGAGTCTCCGCTGTATACAGAAGGCGTCTCCATTCAACTCGATTCATGGCTGTTCGCCGCCAGCCTCGGTAGCTGCGGAGGGGCCGCAGGTCGTCCTCAATTTGATCGATCCATCTTGCCCGTTGCGCACCTCTTCTTCTTATACTGGTCGGATCATTATCGAGGATCATTTTAACCGGGTTGTTCTCCGACATTCTAACACCCGACCTTGGCCGTTTGGACGAAGGCTGGTCCTCCCAGCAACTGGTGCAGTTCATGGTTCATTCGCCTTCTCCACGTACCGTCTTTCATCCGCACTCCGCCAAAGATGGTTCGCAACACCTTCCGTTTAAAAACACCCAGTGCGCGTTGATCCTCCGCAAGCATTTTCCAGGACTCGTGCTCGTTGAGGATAACCGGTCTAATCAGCGTTTTGTAGATAGCTAACTTCGTACGACGGCGAATTTTGCTCGATCGAAGCGTCTTGCGCTTTTTCCTACGGGATACCGAGTTTAATCTGTTCCGCGCGTGTCTTTATCACTCCTCGTTTGCTCTCGTCCGATGTTGCAGCTTGCTCGCCCAAGCTGCATTCTTCTCGGCCACTACCCGGGTAGGTGTAAATAGTAAACAAAGGTCAAAATAATAACAAATTTTACCATCATATCTTGGCTTGATGTCTCTGTGTTGTCAGAGTGATACTTGATATTCTCGTGATATTTCATCAAGGGATCAAGACATTGTACAATATCTGTTCAACATCAAAATTAGTTATAATATCTTATTTCGTTATTGATGAACTATTTCAATTTCATTAACTAAATTGACCCAGTAGTTTTATCTTCAAATAAAATACCATTTAATAAACTGCATCAGAATTTGATAAGAGAAATACTTAAGATATTACTCTATTCTAAATGCTAGAATATAAAATAATGAACAAATTCATCTTCTATAAATATTTTGTTCTTGGTTTGATATTACAATGACAGAATTTTTTATTTTGTTGCTATTTTCTCATGCAGACTTTGTTATGATTTTTGATATTTTAACTCTTATTTCAAACTAAATAATGTTAATTTCTACCATTGAGATGTTTGATTTTAATGACAGAATTTGGTATTGGTTTGCAAATCACTTCTACCCGGGTAACTGTTCACATTCGTCGTCGAACCAGTCGTTCCTTATGTTCGGAGCCGCCGTATCTAGCGTTGCTGACTATTACAGAATGGATGTCTCTCCAGCTATCTTCAAGAGTAGCTGCACCAAGCTGCTCTTCCATTGTTAGTGCCACTGCCAACTGCTGCGTGCAATTTTGAGCTACTCCAGCATCCCGGATCCGCTCGATGTTAAACGGCGATGTTCGGATTCGACGTTTGGTACCCACTGTCGAAAGTTTTGAGCGCATGCATACTGCAACCAAGTAGTGGTTCGAATCTATATTCGCACTGCGGTAGGTGCGAACATTGTTGATGTCCGAGAAAAAGTTTCCGTCGATCAAAACGTGGTCGATTTGGTTTTCGGTCTGTTGGTCAGGTAATCTCCAGGCAGCTTTGTGGATATCCTTGCGAGGAAAGAAGGTGCTTCTGACTACCATTCCTCGGGAGGCCGCAAAGTTGACACACCGTTGGCCGTTGTTATTCGATGCGGCATGCAGGCTGTTCGGCCAGATTACCGGTCGGTACATTGCCTCGCTTCCTACCTGGGCATTCATGTCACCGATGACAATTTTTACGTCCCTGCGTGGGCAGCCGTCATAGGCTTGTTCCAGTTGCACGTAGAACATCATCGGGTCTCCTTTCGTGTGGGCAGTGCACGTTAGTGATGCTGCAATTGAAAAAACGTCCCTAACGCAGGCATGTCCAAACACTGTACTGAACTGCATGCTTCATATACCCACCGCCACCGCGTGTATTGAGAATGCCATTGCGTGCCAGTGCACAAAGAGAAACACGAAACGCAATATCCGAAGCCACGGTGCTCGTGGCGCTGTTTTATTTTCGGCACTGGCCTTTCAAGCTTCGGCATACACCGAAACCGCGTGTTTTCAGTTTCGTTAAACACCGGATCCGAGTGTTTTGAATTTCGCGAAGGCACCAAAGAGCACCTATGCGTTGGTTATATTGTCAATCAATTGAATTCAATCAGACGCGAATAGATGAAAAAAGAATTAATCATTCAAACGCATTTTTCGTCATACCGTGGCACTATAGGCGCTTTAGTACAAGCAACGTATAAGGCAAAATCGGAAACACTCGGCTTCGGTGTTTGCCGAAGTCAGGAACACTCGACCTCAGTACTGTCAGAAAATCCAATCACCGTTGTTTCTACTGCGTTCGGTGTTTGTTTTTCAACACGGGCACGAAGCGCAGCATTCAATACTCCTGGTGGTGTGCTCACGAGTGAAGGTGAGTACCGTGCAGAACGGATCCGTGTTTTTGCCATCCCTACCTTAACGACGTCGAAGTTTCGAGGATTTAATTCGTTGTATATTATCCTGTCGCAGCCGGCGAAACCTAGCGACTTGCAGTTCCATGTTCCAAGTTTCCAATCCTAGTCCTTATTTCGTCGGGTGGGTCTATGCCGATTGTTCCGGCTCGTAATCTCTCCTGTATTATTCGCAATAAATATTTTACGGATGGCTTATTAGACCTACGCCAACCCTCTGTCTCGCCGGAGCATCATCGTTCTTGCTCTGTTTAACGTCCCAACTAGCACTAGGATGAGATTGCCACCATGAATTTAGCTTGACATGATACAACATTTCATACTCAGCCGCTGGATACCAGAACAGACGCTGTTTGAAGCCGCTCTTAACATGGAGTACAGGCGCTCCGACATTCTCCTAAGATAACGTACTACCGAGGAATACGCGCATCACAAAGAGTCACTTGAGCGACTTTTGAAAATGGATCATGGGCCGAAAACAAGACCATCAATAAATAGCATTGCAGAGACCGTACAAGGGGATCGGAAAGCTGTAGAATAGCTGTAGACATCAGATCGATTAATATATCGAAAATGAGAGAGGTGAAGAGAGGTCTCCGAAGGGAGGGACAAAGGATTCGTCCTACGTCTTCGAACGAGGTAAAAAAATCCGTTTTATCATGGGTATGATTGAAAAATTCATGGTCATTCATTCATTCATGGTTCAAGTCATGGCAATTTGTTATGATTTTTTTGACGTGGGACTACATCCTTTTTTTCGATATAGAGATGCGACTTCATAACACGGAGAATAAAACCAAACCACAAAAAGTGGTCGGGTTTTGAACATCTACAGCTTAATCAATTTTAAACAGATTATCGATATCATTACACCTGTCTGTTGAAATCCATAAAAGGAAAGTCAAACTCCATAAAAGGAATACAACAACAAATATATGGAAATATTTCTATGCATCAACCGATTCGAGTAGATAAGACTATATATTTTAGACCAAAGATAAACTCAAGATTACAATGTCCCATACGATTCATTGAAAAGTGTTGGGCCAGTAATCGTGAACCAGTTGGTTCAGTAATAATGTAATTTTATTAACCCTCCGTTAATAAGCGTCGACTAGTTCCGACAAAATGCCATGGAAACAATACAAGTTAGAAAGGAATCAAATATTTGTTTACATACAGCACATAATGATTTCATTCCACAACTGACTTTAATGCTTCATGGAATGAGGCAATAACAAACTAAATAAATTCTAGGCAATGGTTCTAAGTAGTTTTTACTTTCTTATTGTAATAATCACTGGATATAATGCAAAATTGTTCAGTTTCGTTCATATTGTAATGTATTATTTTTCCAAACATAAACAATCATTGTCATAGTTACGACGCATCTAGCGATCAGACGCTTGTTGTTTTGCTTCAAAATACTGAAACTGACAGTGGACCGAGCTCATTGAGGGATCCTATTCAAATTTTACATAAGAAATCGCAGACTATTCGATCTTGAGTTTATCTTTGTTTTAGACAATTGATGGTCGCAAAAAACACAAATCCCAATACTTCTAGGTCCCATACAAACACATCGCTATTATTTGGTTCAATGAATGATCAGTTTAGCCTAGCCGACGACACGACCAGACACTCCGAAGAAAAATTACCATTAAAATTGTTCGTTGACGATTTACCGTCAGTAACCATTAATTTAGCGACCCCTTGATAACGGTGAAAATAATTTTATCAGGCAACACTGTTTAAGTTGCTACGAGCTAGTTACCAAGGCATCCTAGACTAAATAAACAAATAGTCTGAAAAAGAGATCCCGGAATATGGGAAAGGTCTTGTATCAGGTATGTTAAGCCTTGACTATGGTTGAATAAAAAGTACAACTAACCAGTTTATTTCACGAATGCTACTTCTGTCGCACCAGTTAGGGGAGCTCCCTAATAGTACACTGCAGTGACTTGTACTTGGGAGAAAGTAGCTATCAGGATTTCAAATCAATCGACCAGTACAATTTGTGGAATATTTTTACAACTTATTTTTCGACGTAAAAAAGGGAAAAAAGTTGACCGGTCCTTAGGAACCGAAAAGTTCACTTACTAAGCTGAAAGCTGGATATTCAAAGGTTTACTACAGGTACAACAAAAAACTATCAGTATATTTTTTTAATTTGTTTCTCAATCTTAAGGCTGCACAACGACGAAGCGAAACCGATCCAGTGTACAAAATTGACGACCAGGTCGAAAGAAAGGAATAGCATCAGAATACGCTTTGCTCATTTCGTTTCGTCCTCCCATATCTCATAAGCAGTATGTTAACGGATAGTTACTGTTACTGTACTCAATAAACGGCTTGGGTAGACACACATAATGTGTTTCTCAAAATTACGACTGACTTAAGGCCTATGAATGCTTGAGAAAAGTCATCAGTTTATTAAAAAAGATGTACGAACCAAACTGATATTACTATTTTGAAGTTATGCTCAACGGCATTAGCTTTTGCATTGTGCAACAAATGGCCATTTTCCTAATACTGTTAATAACCCATTAAACATGTAATAAAACGTATTCTTTTTTGTTTCAATACTTAACATAAAATAACTAGTTTTCTTTTAGTATTATCATGCCAAAAATATTCAAATTTTTTGAAAACCCACGAATAAATATGAAAGTGGGAATGTATATTCACTCGTTAGTTACAAAGTTGAATTTATTCCGAAATTTACATCCATGTTCAGATTAAATATATCACTATTAGTCTGGCCATATCATTCATGTAATACTGTTCAGAATATTCCCGTTTTCTTCATGATCTTTGATCCGATCAAGCGCTGGGATATCTCTGCAACAGTACAATATCTGTTCTCATCATATACGCTTCCAATTCCACCTTGCTGGCGCCCCCATGTCATCATTTCACATTTATTTGCATTCTACACTCCTTCAATAAATAGTAACCATGGCAGTTGTTAAAAAATTAAATGAATAATCAACTTGTGTTGTCAGTTTTAACATTTTTATTAGTGTTTTCGTTTTGACATTACGAGTTACTGAGGGGTACTAAAATTTGCGATACAGGCCCTTATTACCGGTGTCACTACACGGTGAAAACCAAGTGGAGTGACTGTTACCCTTATTATGGGTATCACTTCACGGTGGAAATCAAGTGAAGTGAATGTAGGTCCTTATTACGAAAGTCACTTCTGAGACAAAAGTAATTACTTGAATGAACTTGATGTCATTATGAACATCACGCCACCAACATTTTGTTGAAAAAATTAGTTTTTTTCCACCACAGTGATCACTTCACTATGCGTGATACCGGTAATAGGTAAAATCAAGTGAAGTGACATGTAAGTGAAGTGAATGTGAAAGTGGAGTGAGAACGGTAATAATGCCCACAGTTTTGATAGACGAGTGGAAGGTCGTGTCGACGACACGACCAGACACTCCGAAGAAAAATCGGAATAAAAAGTGTTCGTGAGCGATTTACCACCAGTTACCATAAATATAGCGACCCCTTGAAAATGACAAAAACTAACTATTCGGGCAACACTGTTTAAGTTGCTATGCTCTAGTTACCAAGGAGCAACACAATAAATAAACAAAGAGTTTGAAATAGTTGTGGAATAATTCCACCGTTTAGAATTTTTGTGTCTTTTCCTCTAATTAAGTGAATTCCGGAGAGATATTGAATAATGTGGATCATCATCAATGAAAATTATGATAAAGTTGAGTGCAGGTGAGTGCTTTAATTTTATTATAAAATATTATTTTTCTATTATTTGCAGTTAACACTCTTTCGCCGCCTTCGAAAATGCTTCTGAAGAAGGAGATACAACATCTTTCTAATCGTTTCCTAAGAACAGTTATTTGTAAATTTAAACCAGATGGTAGATAAATAGTTTAGATATACATAATTTAGGTTACCAATGCACGGCCACGGCCTCACTGCCCGCCGGTCTTCGTTTCATCGGACCTCCCGGCAGCCGCCTCACCACCAGCAGAACGATGTTATCGTCCCGCGAGCACCCGCGGCTCTTCACCAACAACCACAGCACTGACACCCACAATCGCCCGAGATTCAGCGCATCACTGTGTGCCATCCGCGGGGGAGGACCCCCCGGAATGTTGACCACGGCACCAACCTCCAACAATACAGCCTCGCCAACCGGAACCCGGCGACCGAACTACACCCATCCGATACAGGACACCACCCTTACGGACCATCCGTCAGCTGATGTCCCACTGGAATGCCGACCAGGACCTCCCCGCGGCCGAAGCGGAAACCGACCAGGACCGAACTACAAGAATACCCCTCATGAAATGTATACAAAATTGTAAATTGTAATGTACCACTGTAAACACCCTACTCCCCCCAACTTAACCTGTCTTTGCCCCCCCCCCCCAATTATTAAATAAAACAGTTAGCATTAACTGTATCATCCGAACAGAAAATACGATCGCTCCGTTTATTGTGTAGAATTTAATAAGCTATCACATTTAACCTTTATATACTCAATTTTATATAATACATTCAACCGGTTGCGCAGTTGATTATATCGGTTAAATCGTAGTCTACAGTAAAAAATTTATTCAATACTTTTATTTTAATTTTTTTTTTCAACTGAATTATTACAGTCATCATATTTTATAATTATGATGGAATAATTAAAGTCGAAAATTATACTTGAACATTTTTTCTGTCATCTATTTTTCATAAACTTTATTCACACATTCGATAAACTGTTCAATCTGTTGAATATGTATATGAAAATCATGTGTTAAAATATTACATGCAAAGTATAACACCATCAATCTTCATAAACAGCTACGCGCCACCTTCATTTTGAGTACTGCAGAGGCACCAAACAGCTTTGAATGATTGCCAATATCTAGGTCAATGTCATTTTCTGTTTTAATGTATATAAACAAACTGTCCTTTATCACATCCAAATACAGATGACACCAACAAGTTAATCAGTGGGTGCTTCTTTTTCACAGTTGATTACAAACCTTATGGAAAAAACTAGAAACGAAGAAAACAAATTAAATCAAAATTGTGCAAAAATGACTCAAACATGAATAAATTTAATACCTGCCAGCGGGCCAACTACATTCAGTGGTTTGGTTTTAAGTGAGAATTTTTTTTTTTGTTTATATTCCATATGTAGTTACCAAGGCTACTGGTAACTGTTTTTCAAAATCAATAATTTTCCAACTTGTGTTGCCAGTTCCAACATTTTTTCAAGCGATTTCGTTTTGACATTACCAGTTACTGAGGGGTAGTTAGATTTGCGATACAGTTTTGATAGTCGAGTGGCAGGTCGTGTCGTCGGTCGTGTCGTCGGGCTAGCCCTTTCTTTCATTCAGTCTTGACAGGTAGGAATCATCGGATACATTCTTAATTGGCAACTTTATTTGACGTTGCTATGGTTATACTAATTCCGTTATTTTCATTTGTTTTCAAAGCCCTAATCGAAAAAAAAACTCATTACCATGTCACAGATTTGTAATTTTGTGGTAAACTAGTCTTTGAAGCAAGAGCGATTTGTACTATACAGACAGGCGCGAAACAGAGAGAACACGGTTTTCCGGAGGAAAAAGCGCCACCAGGAAGACCAAAATCGCGAAGCTATTGACAGCTGTAACGCGCAAATGACACACGGAAGTTCTATGAGAAGGTGAATTGCTCACGTAGAGGCTACACGCCACAGGCCGAGATATCAGTGGTAATCTTCTCATGAACGAACGTGAGGTGATCAACAGGTGGAAGCAGTAGTATAACGAGCATCTGAATGGCGAGGCACAAGATACAGAGAAAAACGCAAGAATCAATCTGGGTGCACGCTCAGCCGACGACAGATCCCCAGCACCTGATCTGTCGGAGATAACTGATAAGAGATCGGCAAGCTGAGGAACAACAAAGCCGCGGGCAATGACCAGTTACCAGGCGAGCTGCTCGAACATGGAGGAGAGGCACTGGCACTGATTTCTAAGATTTGGGAGGAGGAAATTCTACCATAGATATGGATGGATGGAATGGTATGTCCAGTTTACAAAAAAGGCGATAAGCTAGTTCGTTGCAATTACCGTGCACTCACATTGCTGAACGCCACCTACAAAGTACTCTCCAAAATCCTTTGCCGTCGTCTATCGCCAATGGCAATGGCTTCGTAGGGGCGTACCAAGCGGGATTTACATATTCGCGATAAGACAAGTACTCCAGAAGTGTCGTGAATACAACCTATTCATTGACTTTAAAGCGGCATACGACACAATCGATAATAATATATATAACGAACGAACGTTATGAGATATAACGAACAAATTTTGTGCCGATATTTCTCCGGACTGACTGATCATGTCGTCGTGTCGTAAATTTAAGAACAATCACTTGATATTGGGAAACGTTACTTTGACACGATGATGGAAACATACATCGGCCTGGAGGTCGAAACTAGACCGAACAGGACGGGCATTAAATGCATCAACGAACAAGACACATGAGAGAAACAGATGCTAGAAAGGTGACTGACGAATTCGTATACTTACTGGTAACCATCAACAATGATAGCAAAAGAGAAACACAGAGGCGAACTCGATTTGAAAATCGTGCATAATTTGAACTCAGAAAAACCACACGAAGTTGTTAACTATCGACAAAACGAAACAGCCTAGTAAAAATGGCTCTAGTATAAGATTCGATTGAAAAAGCATGGTTGATCGATCAAGAAGAGGGAGACTTGAGCATTATTAGCGTACCATGGGTAAGTGATAAACACTGAAACTTGAAGCCAGAACGCTCGTCCAGAGTCTTACAATAAGGGATTTCGAATCGTTGTTTACCCGGAATATAAAGCAAAAAAGAACCGTTTTGTTATGTACTACTCAGCTTGGGGCGATAAATACAGCTTCCCAGCAATTAATGAGTGGTGTCTATTGGATGTATGACTCTTTTAAATTGGACATGCAGGGAAAGCCAAATTCAAAGATTTTACCTTCTTGGTATAAAAACATACACTCTTTTTTTTCGAAATTTTTGATCAGTAATAACAGACACTATAGGACAAAAGTTCACTTACGGTTTATGTCGGCATTGGCGGTCGCATTGACAGGGACGACCATCTGCTGTTGCTTCTGCTGCTGCAAAAGCCGCTGTCGTTGCTGTTCCTGGTGCAACCGGTTCTGCTGTTGGTGATGGTTCTGCAACTTCTGAATGGCAAGCGCATTCGCTCCGGGTGCACCGTTACCCATCTGTCCGACACCACCCGGTCCCGGTCCCGGTCCGGACAGACGCATGCGCGGTGTGTATACTGGAGGCGGGGTAAAGTTCGGCGGATTGGAAGATGTCGGTGTACCGGGACCTTGCTGCTGTTGTTGTTGTTGTTGCTGCTGTTGCTGTGGACCCATGGCGCCTGCCGGAGAACCTCCGGGGCCCATACCGTGCATCGGATACGCCGGTGGACTTCCACTGTACTGCATTGGTGAGGTGACGTTTTCAATCTGCATCAGGGATTTCTGGATTGCGTTAATCGCTAGCTTTTCCTGGATGTCCTGCTGACTCGATTGGGATGGAGTGGTTGATGTGGATGACTCGATGGAACTTATACCTGCAATGAGCGTTAGAGTATTCGTTAGCGTTAGATTTGATAGCGTCCGTCAAGCCGGAAGCGCACCTAAAAGACTATTGAGTTCGCTTTCGCCAAAGTTACCCTCGGGAGCGATATCGATTACGTGGTTAAGTATTTCGTTTAGCTCCGGATCCCACTCGGGTGTCGGTTGATTGGTGGTTGAAGTGGCCGACGAGGATGTCGCGAACGGACCACTACCGACCGAACCGATGCCCGAGTCTTGAATCGCTGGGGAGAAATTTTGCTGACGCTGCTGGGAAGCAACCAGTTGCTGCTGTAGTAGCGCCTGCTGCTGCTGTTGGTGGCTGAGGTAGATATCGGATGAAGTAGGTGGCTGTTGTGATTGTGAAGGCATAGCTGATTTGCGCATGTGCTGCTGTTGATGCATCCGCAGCTGATGGTTAATCTGTTGTACTTGTTTCAGATTATTGTTGTTGGTTGTCAGGTTGTTGTTGTTGTTGATGCTCTGATTCGGAGGTGTCGAACTGGTGACACTGGCCATCTGCCGGGCCACATTGGAGATGGGTATATCGGGGATGATGCGGTTCAGAGGCAGGTGACCGGGCAGTAACGGTGTTGGAGCCTTGGCCGGATTGGCCAACAGCGAGGCTAGCATTTTGTTCTTCTCGCGCAGTTTGGACGGTTTATCATCGGGGCGTTTCGCGGCACCACCCTCATCCGGTTCGTTCGAGGGTCGCTTGCGATCGTTTCCCTGCAATCGAAGCATCTGGATTAGTTCCTCGTTGTTGAGCGGGGCCGGGTGCTCCTTCGGTTCATCCTAAACGGATTTGGAAAAAAGTTGATGTAGTGGTTTTTTTTCTCTTGTCACGTCAATCCAAAAGTCACTTACTTTAACTTTCTGTAACTGTCGCATCAGTTCACTCGGCCGTTTCCGCGCTTCCGGATCATCGTCGTCACTTTTCTCGTTGAGTAGCTGCAGGGCAAAAAAAAACGGAAAAATATTAGATTTTCAAAGGCGGGATCAGAGCGGGATGAACTCATTTTCAAACTCGAACTGTGTCACTCGGTCAGTAAACAAAGCAGGATGCTAAACCAAATCGTTTGACAAATCAAACAACGTACTAAAAAAAAAGTGCACCCCAAATGTGAACAAAAAATGTGCACACAAGTGAAAGTACCAGCTACAGGGGGCTCGAGACTAACCAAAGAACAAATTATACTTGGAAAACAGACTAGAAATAGAACAAGTGTTGGTAAACAGATATGTAAAACTTGTATTAGACAGTCTACTAGAAAGTTTAAAAGAAACTGTGTCAAAAGAGGATAGATAGAGAGAGAGAGAGAGAGACAGAGAGAGTAGAAGAAAGTTAGTGAGTGAAAATACGCGTACCTGCAATAGCATGTTATTGCTACCAGATTTGAGTTCTGTGCCGCCCGGGCGGCTGCCCCCTAAGCCACCACTACTACCACCACCACCATGCGACGACTGGTGGACTCTAACCGACTGAGGTAAACGTTGTGAAAGAGCCGCAGTAGTGCTTAACTTATTTCCGTTACTATCCTTATCTTCTTCGCAATTTAGTAAGCCCTAAAAAAATATACAAAATTTTGTTCAAGTCAGCAAACGTGGGCCGAACACAAGTAGGCGGGGGTCGACAGGATGAAGCGTAGAATGCGTTTCAGAGTTCAGATCACATAAATATTTACAATCAAAAAGCTACAGGAAAATTAGGAAAGTAGAGTTTAGTGAGGAAAGTAGTGATCGAATTTCCGATTAGTGAGATTTGGAGTACTTATTTCTAGTTCTATCTATACATTGGATGGCTGTGTGTTCCTAGTTAAGATTATTTGATTAACTATGCCGGTACCAGACCCGGAATCGGCGAAATTACCTTTATATTAGAATTGCAAATCGTTTGATTCTTTGAAAGAAATGGGTAAAAAATCATCATATTCTAGGTTTTCTAATTTTCCATAAAAAGTATTTCATTTTTTCGGTGCATTTTTAGAGTTTCCAATTGATTCCCTACAACTTCTGCTTAGATACTTTTATGGTAGAAGTAATCAGTTCCAAGTTACGATTTGAACCAACCTTGAATTGAATTGGTTTGCTATACTCAAGACATGTGCCAAATTTTATCCAAATCGAAGCAGGTCGATCCTGAGTTTATCACCTTTTCTGCCGTTAAAATCGCGAATTTCTCTTCCCTTACATTTGATATCTTTATGATATTATTTTAACATTTTACTAAACGCCACTAAAATGAGGTCATCTCTGATTTCGTGAAGCCGTAGTGCTCAAAAATTGAGTCCCTATAAAAAATTTCCTTACAATGTACGACTCAAACGAATCGAAACACACTCAGCTGGTCACTCCATTTAAGGAGTGTATCGAAAATAAGCTATCCACATACATTTGTCCTGTACGCATGTATTTGTGATGGTTTTTTATGCTCAGATCGCAGCATACTCTGCGTTGAGCTGTCAGCTTTCGATTCTTTACTTGTTTGTGCGGTTGAAATTCTGCGTTTTCAAAATGTCGCGTATTGAAAAGGAAGTGGAAATTAAAGTTCTGGACACATGGCTAAGTGAGAAGGGTATTACTATGCGAAAGTTGGCGATGCGGTTTGGAATTCATCATGCCAGTGTTAAAAACATAATTAATAAGTTTGGGGAACATTATTCTTAGGATGAACTACCAGGAAGAGGCAGAAAACCCGGTTCTTCCAACCCGAAACTGGACCAGAAAGTGGTATCTCTGATCATGAAGAATAAATCTATGTCAATACGTGATTTTGCAGGAACGAGTGTCGGAATAGTCCAGCGTATCAAGAGGCGAAATCACCTACAAGACCTACAAGAAGCAGAAAATCTCGGAACAAACGTGTAAAACAGAAGAAGCAAGCAGCACCAAGGGCCCGGAAATTGTATTCGCGTCTTTTGCAGGGTCCGGATGCATGCGTTTTGATGGACGATGAGCCTTATGTAAAGGAGGACTCAAAACCCCTTTCAGGTCCACAATACTTTACTGTCGACGTTGAGGAGGATGTGAGCGATGCGGACAGGTCGATTCAAGTGGAGAAATTCGGCCAAAAGGTACTGGTATGGCAAGCAATATGTTCCTGTGGTTCGAAGTCAACAATTTTTTACACTACCGGAACTATAAATGCGGAAATCTATCCATCTGAGTGTTTCCAGAAGAGATTGCTGCCTTTATATAAGAAGCGTAGTACACCTCCACCGTTTTGGCTGGATTTGGCGTCGGCTCACTATGCCAAAACCACTCTCAATTGGCGTGCGGAAAAGGGTATAAATTTCATTGAGAAAAATATCAATCCACCAAATTGCCCTCAGCTTCGACCAATCGAACGTTACTGGGCAATCGTGAAGAGAATCTTCAAGAAGACTGGTAAGGCAGCTGGGAACATACAGGATCTCAAAAAAATTTGGGCTTAGGCGCCCAAAAAATACGATGTAACACTTGTCCGGAACTTGATGAAGAGCGTTCAATCAAAAGTTCGAAAACTCGTGAAGATATAACTTAAATTTCATCCGGTTTTCTTTATGCTCAAGTTTAACCTCGTACAATAAAGGATCAATTTTTAGTTTGAATAAAATATCGTTTTTTATCATAATTTGAAAGAAAAATTTGTGGATAGCTTATGTTCGATACACTCCTTACAGATCAGAAACTTCAGGCGTCGTTGATGATAGATGGCCGGAGTGCCATTTTCCATCGCCAGTAACAATTGTGGTAGTTGTTCGCACGTATAGAAACGGCCTTCGACATCCTTTGGTTTGAAATTATACGGCACTAAATTGCCGACCTTCCGGGTCATTCCCATTGATCCTAATCATTAGCAAATTAATGACTGAGTAACTCTGAGTGATTTCGCAAGATTTCCTTGCGATTGCAACAAGTCTTCATCTTTGGTGACGATCCAGCTTGTTCCTTGTTTTCGTTAAAATTGCCACTTTTGAATCGGGGAAACTACTTCCGACACATTTACTTCAAAATGCAACGACTTTCAGCGGCTGTTTTCATCATATAGAAATAACTTTCAGTAGAAACACTTCATTTGCCACAAAATTCGAAGTTTCATATTCTTTATTTAGACCTGACTTTAACGCGGGTAGGGTCTAACACTTTTGAAAAATCATTTATGAATTGCTTTCTATTTTCTGATAGTAAAACATTTCAAGAATATTCTGTGAAATTTTCAAGCCTATTGGAACGAAACTCTGGAAGTTATGGACCTTTATCTATGGCAATCTCATTCTACGAAGAAGCAAGAGCTCGGCGCACAGGCCCAAGATTTCTACTTCGATTGACTTCAAAACTTGACAAAACATTCTTGAAATGTTTCGTTATAATAAATCATTAAAAAAATGATTTTTTGAAAATGTGAGACGCTAAGGGTTCCCTGGAGCAATTAATTATTTCCATTGATTTTATAGACAAAATTACAAAATGTTGTTCGAATGATGCTCAGTCATCTCAAAAGTAGATTCCCCACCGATGTTTTACCGATTACTCGACTTTTAATCAACGAGTTGTGATAAAATCGAATATAATTTCTTTGCTTTGGCTCTAAGAAGCCATACTGCTGAAAAATAGTTCGAAAATTGTGCAATACTGCTTTTACAGGGACGCGAGAACTCTTCATCTTAAAGTCAATCTATCGAACAGAGACAGAAGATCTCGCTCTAACTGATGATTTTCGCATATGAGAAGACTACTGGAGCTGAGACGAATGGGGGGGGGGGTACTGTTACCCTATTTGTAAAGGTAAATAATTGTAATAAGAAGCCAAGTCACGCCACCTGTTAGAAAACGGCTCGTGCTTATTTAAAATGGTCAACGTTTCAAAGGTTATTCCTTCATTTCCAGAGCAAAACGAGCGGCATAATCTTACGCAAAATAAAGGTTTCGACGAGAAACCAATTAACCAAAAAGCCATCTATGAATTTAAAACAACACAAATTAGTCGCTTCCGTTTTCAAAAAGGATTGATTCCATACAATGAAGTTGAATTTTTATACAACAACACTTTAGTTTGTTTGTTTTTAAAAAGATAATTCCTCTAAGAACCTGTTCTTTAAGCTTTCTTTTAATTCTCGGGTTTAATCTGATTTGATATTGATATCCAATTTAAAGTTTTTGTTAAAATCTTCGAGTTCCATCGGTGATTAGATTTTCCCGAATTCAATGACATTCGTTCGTATTGGATGAAACTACCGTAAGTTTCGAGTTTACAGGAACAATTCAATGTGTTTGATTTTGGTTTAAATTTCAATATGTTGAGATGAATTCTTTTTTTTCTACTTTAGAAAGATTACCCTAACTTGCACTATACTTTCTAGAACAGTTCTTCGCAGTTATATGTCAATTCCCAATCTCTCGACACCGAGAAATCGTTGCGGTAATCGAAACCATACTCGTAGCTTTCACCTACCTTTAGAATCCGATTCGGGTTCCGGTGGTCATGATCCATATCCAAACCAGACGAGGACGAGGCATTTGAGTGAGATCGTTTGGTTGTCAGTAGATTACGTAACCGCTCTGAGTCGTGTGAGGCCATCTGTTGTTGTGGTTGCTGCTGATGCTGTTGTAGTTGATGCTGTTGTTGTTGCTGCTGCTGCTGCTGTTGTTGGTGCTGTTGTTGTTGTTGTTGCTGCTGCTGTTGATGAATCTGTTCCTGAATTTTCTCCTTGTCATCAAACGGAAATGGAAAATTTCCTCCGAACGGACCGGTATTGTTATTCGTCATACTGTTGTTGTTATTGTTGTTCGAAGGAGACGGCTGTCCACCGGCACTTCCACCATGGTATGGAGTGAGTGGGGAGGGGCACATGGGAGCTGCTGCAGGACTGAACGCCGTTACCGACGGGGGCCGAGGCGTACTGACCGGAGTCACACTCGTTCGCGAGTCAGGCCTTGAATCCCAGCCAACACCGACCGACTCCATGTCAAATGTGGAATGTGGAAACTCGAATTCAAAATCCGAATTGAAAAAGTTTGAACTATCTGATTGCAGCAGCGAGGAGTTCGGATTGCTCCGCGGCGATACAACCGAAGCTAGGACACCCTGAAGACCACCGGATCCACCGGAACCAGCTGGACCAGTCCCCCCACTAGCTCCACCTCCGTTCAGTATACTGGACATCAACGGTCCGCCCATGTTACTAACTCCCTGCGTAATTTGTTGTAGTTGACGTGCGGTACTGCCACCGGTGTTGCCACTACTGCTGGTGCTTGGCATGGCCAAACCAGACGATGACGACGATGACGGATTATTCCCGCTTGCCAGTCCACTTTCCACCATGGCTACCTCACTATCGGTCAGAATCGTATGGATGGCCATTATGAAATCCGGTTCATTTGGTTTGTTGTTGCGAAATAATCTCGTCTGGGCCTTGACGTGTACGTACACGTCTGGTCCGCCGAGACGCAATCGGTACGACGAAATTTGAGCGGTACCGTTCGCGTTCATCACATTGTTGAGGTGCTCGTTCAAACGAGGCCGATCCTGAAAGTGACAGAGATCGTGGATTGACCGTACAGTCTCTTTGGTTAGGTATCCTGCGAATTGTTTTCTAAGCGTCGCTGCGTCCAAATCTACAAGGAAAACAAAAAAAACCATCGTCAGGACGGAATTGTTTGATGCGAAACTCCGAGACTTACCTATAACGGCACCACTCATATCCAGCTTGAGCGTCAGTTGCTCATCCAGCGTCTGTGGCATAGTGTGGCTCTCGATGGCGCCCTGGTGGTCGTCCTCTGGTAGTGTAATTAGGCAAAGCACCGACGACGACTCGGTGTCGGTGTCATCTTTGACGGGAGCGGAGATGATTAGCAGATCCTTGTACTTGTCCTGGCGTTGCTGTTTCTGCTCGATCGTATCGTTGGCACTCTCCGGCGCTTTCAGCAGCCAGCGAATCTTCGTCCGAATCGTTCGCTTTGGTGTCTGATAAAACATCTACGGTTAATTCAGCGGAAATTGACAGTGAATATCAATCACCCAAAAAACGGAAACAAAAAAGCTCAACTCTCACCTCATCTTGATCCCAGTTCAGTTCAAACGAATTCTTATTTAAAATAGGACTCAGCTTTGAATGATCACCAGTATGCAGGTACGAATAAATGGACTGTCCGTGCAGTTCGGTACGCGAGTAGTGCAGCACGTCCAGTACGTTCTCGGTGGCACATTCGATGACACCCTCCGAGTTGATTTCGAGCAGCGCCCAGCCCACGTTGGAGATGTAATGCTGGACCGCTTCGAAGTAGGCCGACTTCTCCGGCGAGTGCCCGTTGGCGGACGGTTCCGGCAGTGGCGGTTCCGTGGAGGAAACTTCACCCTGCTGAACCGGGTGCAGCTTGCAGGAGTCGCTGCAATCGGGCGAACACTTCGAGCAACGGTTCGATCCGGTTAGATCGCGGTTTCCTTGCTCCAGCAAGCGACGAAACTGAAATGACAGGGAAAAAAAAATTGTTGAGATGATTTTTATCTATGGTTCAGAACTATTACTTTGATTAAAGTGAGTTTGCAAAGTGATGAAGAACGGTATAATATTGAGGCGAATGTGAGGGTTTCAGAAATTGAATAAATTCGTTATCCAAAACGAACGTAAAATCGGATTGAAAACGAAAGAAAGCTTTAACCTGAAACCTACTGTGATCCGTAGAACCGCGTTGCCATTAGGTGAGGGTAATCTACCCAAAACATCATAGCACACAGTACATGCACACTGTGTACGGTTTGTAAAAGTTCTAAAATTCTTCCGATATGCGAATTTGGTCAGCTTCTCTAGGCAACACACTGATTTACTATTTAAGATAGGGATTATGGTATTCTATCAAAATAACGTTTGCATTGAAAAATGAACTTTCTTTCGGATGGTGATAAAAAAAGCTAATCGATTTTGAAAAATTTACAATGGAAATAATTATTAAAGCTTACTTGCGAAAAAATTCTACGCCCTTGCGAGCGGCTTTCCGGCAGTTAGACGGAACATTTGCCATGGCGGACGAAAACATTGTGTTTTTGAGTTCTTTATTCGTTTTATTTATCAATTCCTCCTCAGTTTCTGTGGTAAAATTGTTGAGGTAGATTTTACGCTTAAGGTAGACCCAGAAATTATGGGTGGGACGCAGCTGGGGGACGTTGGACGAGTTCGCCGACTTGGGTGCCACATCAGTATTCAGCAGCTCTTTCTCCTCCAACGATCGCTTCAAGTAGTGGGCCGACACCAGATCCGACCAAAACACCGCGTTCTAACCCTTATGGTGTTTCTTGATAAGCGACGCTACTTCCGGCAGGCATTTCGTACTCTTTGGAGCTTCTCGTCGCTCAGGGTTGTCTGCCGGTCGAAACCGGACTTTCTTTCGATGCTCTGATTGTGGGCCAAGATTTTGTAAATGCCGGAACGGGCGTATCCGGCGTCCACAAAGTGCCGCACGATGTCCATCTTCGACACGACGGGGTGCCGTTCTTCGAACGCGCACACTTCTGGATGGAGTTTCTTCACTGTTTTTGCCATCACTGTTACAGTTCAATTGATAGAGCTATCAAATTTTGTCTGTTGACTCATGGGTTACTATGATTGATGCTGCATGGGTAGTTTCGTCAGTGCGGGTGAAGGTAAACCCACAAACGAATTTCCAGACATGACAGTCACGATCTTTTTTTGGCGCACATCTACGGTCCTCCGTGAAACTGGCACCAATGGTGATACATTGGTTGCACTGCTGAGTTCCCATCATACATTCATAATGCAAATGTGAGAACCCTTTCGATTCGGTAGCTCATTTGTATATATTGAGATTTTATGGCACACTTTGGTCGAAATGATAACAATGCAATTAATCTCGCGCTCCACCAAGCGGTGAGTGCGGTTATTTCAGAAGGTACCGGGAACGAACCACATTTTTTTAAAATATTTATAAGCACGTACATGTCTTTATTATTTATCTTTGGTAAACCCATTAAAATCGGCAATTTTTGTCCATATTTTCAATGACCAATTTAACTGCAGAAAAATTTTTATTTCGTTTTTTATCTTATATCAAACCATTTTTCTATGGCTCATTTTCATCAACATTAAGGGGCTTTTAGTGACAAACTGAACGGCCCCTTCCACTAGCAGTTCAACTAGTAGGGATGGTACTCGGAAGGTAAAGTATCGATACCTAGGGTATCGGGATACTAAAATTTTGGGTATCGATACATGGTATCAAAAGGCAATAAAGTATTGATACCTGTAAGTATCAATTGATACTTGAGCAGCAGCAGGTTTTTCCATAAATTTGTTGTGAAACTAGTATACGCATATTTCTTGCCACATAGATTGCACCTCGCCTTTCGTGACTTTTGGTCCACTTCAAAGAATTTCACATTTCACTTATTTTCTCAAAAAATTTCATATCATAGCCTTTATGTCGATACACGGATACTACACTAAAAGCCAATTCCTATTGAACATTTAGGAGTTTCGTTGGTTTGGGCAGAAGCACATATTCTTTTTCTTCGGCTCGTCAGTGCTAATTTTGCGGTTAAAATTGAACTACTATTATTATTACCACGGGACCAGGGACGGACGGAACGGAAGCACCAGGCTCGCGCATGTATTGGTATGACGTGGACTAGCGCTCGTTGAAATTCGTACTCGACAATCTCGCGTCGTTCCACAGGCGCACTGAGAGAGAGAGTGCAATGAGTGTGAAATATTGAAATGTTTGAATCCTCTGAGAGTATGGCCTTTATGTGCCTGTTTTGTGGATGGTTTTCACTCACTTCACTTTCTTTCAGTGCAAGAAGCGAGATTGTCCAGAACAAATTTCAACAACGGCTAGTCTACGTCATACCAATCCATGCACGAAGCTGGCGCTTTGTCAAATCCGAAGAAAAAAAAAGTTCAATTAGGGACGGTATAGCGGGATGGGTTAGTCGATGCCTTTCACGCAGCCCACCTGGGTTCGATTCCCAACCCTGAACATAGTCTTAGAAAGTTTTTCTGGCCCGAAGAGGCGAATGACCTTAAGGTTAAAGCCTCTGTAAAAAAACATACGTCGTAATGGGAACTTTTTTTATCCGTTGCGATACTATAAGTATCGAGACCAAAAGTATCGATACTAACAGTATCGTTCTGATGCTATATCGATACCAAAAATACTCGATTCTTGAAAAAAAAGTATCGATACCTCAAAGTATTGACTCGGTATCGGACATCCCTATCAACTAGTGCCGCTCAGAAAACATATAGTTTATTCCACTAAAGTAACGCTATGAAAATATAGCCCTTAAGCCACACAATAATTAAAAACAGTTCTATTTTTTATATACTGGATCTCGTTGTATCCTTTTTCATGAGGCCCAATGGTCAGCTATTACCGCCTTCACCGTAATTTGACATCGCTGTTGTTGTTGGAAACATTGTTGTACGGGTTTCTTGTCTTATGATTGTTTTTTCCGGTCGTTCAAATTCGTTGTTAGCTGAAGCAATCGTACCTTGTTTTATATTGGTTTCAGATGAAGATTTCGTTGATTGTTGTTAAGTTCTGGCTTCGAAGTACTGGGATTGGTTCATTGTTCCTGACTATACTACTACTGTGGGAAAAAAGTAGTAAGACTTTTGAATTATATTTCGCACGAAAACCTTTTTTCTAGGTTGGTCGAAATATTTTTGACTGTCAGTAACATCTGTGCTAAGTGTCACGTCAAAATATTATTAATGTTTCATTAATATATGCACTCCAAATTCCTTTTGACCGACCAAACTGTCAATAACTGTCTATTTGCGTGTTACGCGTCATTTGTGCGAAGCTATTTGTAATAAGAGGCCGAAATTATGGGCCGATAACTCTTGGTTTTTGCACCACCAAAAATGAACCGTCGCATACTGCATTGATACTTCGTAATTTTTTCGCCAAAATTTCAACCAATATCGTTCCGCAACCACCGTATTTACCCGATTTAGCTCCGTGTGACTTCTCAGTAAACTCAAACGACCGCTCCGGGGAAACCGTTTTGAGTCAATTGAAGTGAAAAACATTAATCACTACGCGCACTGAAGGCTGTTCCGGAAATTGACTTTAACAACTGTTTCGAGGATTGGAAAAAACGATGGCCCAAGTGTATTGGGGCCGGGGGGGATTACTTTGAGGGACGAAAAAAATTTAGAAGAATAAATAAAGAATTTTTAAATAATGAACAAAATTTTACTATTTTTTGTCCAGTAGTAGAAATCTTCTTGGCCAGTTTTTCGCAAGGCCTGCCGTAGTGAGCAGCTTTCTGTAGCTAGCTGATGGTCGTAGGTGACGAATGATTTACATGGAATACTTGTGTCCTGACCGAAAATCACATAAGAAGACATAGCCTCCTTTAGGCGCAAGCGTAACAAACGTACGTCATTGAAAATGTACCTGTTTTAATCGAGAGGTATTTGCTCGTAAGCAAAGATTCATTTTCTATTACCGAAGATTGAAAATGAACCCGTTTAAAGTCGATACAAACGGTATTTTTGCCAATCACTGTGAAAACCGACTTTTGCACGGAGGCTCAGAGGCCGAGTGTCATATACCATTCGACTTACTTCCTCGAGATCACAACATGTCTGTGTGTGTTTATTTGTGTATGTGATAAATAATGTCTGAAAATCCTGAATCGATTTTCTCAGAGATGGCTGAACCGATTTTCACAAACTCAGATTCAAATGAAAGGTCTTATGGTCGTCATAGCTCGCTATTGAATTTTATCCAGATCCGACTTCTGGATCCGGAATTACAAGGCAATATGTGTATGCGAGAAAATGCGTACTCGATCTGCTCGGAAATTTCTTGACTGATTTTTTCAAACCTAGATGCAAATAAAAGGCCTTGAAATTCTTTCAAAAGTCTTCGAAAAGTTTATCGAGATCCGAATTTCGGTATTATAGCGCGATTAGTGAAAAATTTTTATTTTCGTAAATATTGTTTCAAAAGCGATGGGGAACCGAAATTGATATAAAACTTACCGGTAAATTCATCTAATTTGAAGACCTTGTTAGTAAGAGGATAAAAAAATCTACTTTTGGACTAATAGTTTCCGGTTCCGGTTCGAACGCTCTGGTAATAGTGGAGAAAAGCTTTAAAAACGGAACTCACTTCGGTTTTCAGCATCGGTATGTGCTGGTACGGAAGAAAAAAAAACACTACCGCCACACAGCGTACTTTGCTCAATTTTGTGTAGTGTGCAGGGTTGCCACATTTTAATCTATATAAACTTGACATAAATGTTTACAAATTGAAAAGGTCATGGTAGTTTATACCCAAACAAAGTTTTTGATTTTATTCAAGTTTGAAAAAAAATTGAATGTCTTACGGTCTCGTGGGGAATTCCTGAGTTTGTTGCGGATCTTACTTCCGGTTCCGGAACTATAGGCTTTGGTTCATTCTATCTTACACTAATAAAGGGTGATTTTTTAAGAGCTTGAGAACTTTTTTAAACAATAAAACGCATAAAATTTGCAAAATCTCATCGGTTCTTTATTTTAAACGTTAGATTGGTACATGACATTTACTTTTTGAAGATAATTTCATTTAAATGTTGACCGCGGCTGCGTCTTAGGTGGTCCATTCGGAAAGTCCGCTTTTTTATCGACAAATTTTGTTCAGCGATGAGGCTCATTTCTGGTTGAATGGCTACGTAAATAAGCAAAATTGCCGCATTTGGAGTGAAGAGCAACCAGAAGCCGTTCAAGAACTGCCCATGCATCCCGAAAAATGCACTGTTTGGTGTGGTTTGTACGCTGGTGGAATCATTGGACCGTATTTTTTCAAAGATGCTGTTGGACGCAACGTTACAGTGAATGGCGATCGCTATCGTTCGATGCTAACAAACTTTTTGTTGCCAAAAATGGAAGAACTGAACTTGGTTGACATGTGGTTTCAACAAGATGGCGCTACATGCCACACAGCTCGCGATTCTATGGCCATTTTGAGGGAAAACTTCGGAGAACAATTCATCTCAAGAAATGGACCGGTAAGTTGGCCACCAAGATCATGCGATTTGACGCCTTTAGACTATTTTTTGTGGGGCTACGTCAAGTCTAAAGTCTACAGAAATAAGCCAGTAACTATTCCAGCTTTGGAAGACAACATTTCCGAAGAAATTCGGGCTATTCCGGCCGAAATGCTCGAAAAAGTTGCCCAAAATTGGACTTTCCGAATGGACCACCTAAGACGCAGCCGCGGTCAACATTTAAATGAAATTATCTTCAAAAAGTAAATGTCATGTACCAATCTAACGTTTAAAATAAAGAACCGATGAGATTTTGCAAATTTTATGCGTTTTATTGTTTAAAAAAGTTCTCAAGCTCTTAAAAAATCACCCTTTATAATCTTCAATTTTTTTTTCGATTTTCTATGAAGATGAATTGAATTTTGGAAAAAAATGTACCGGTAGTCAGACTTGGATAAAATTCAGCAATTCATTTATGGGACTATCGACGGTTTATTTGGTTACAGACTTTCATTGTCTGCAAACTAGAGAAATTTACTAGCCAATATAAAGAGGAGGCTTATAAAAAAATTCTTGAAATTGACACTTTTACACTAAGCACCCTACCTTCAACTGAAAATTGGAATATTCTTATGACATCTTAAGACCTTCCAGTAGAATCCAAGATGGTGAAAGTAGGTTCAGTCATCTCCGAGAAATGTGAGTGACATTATTTTCACATTTTTTGATGCATATCACCCTGTAATTCCTGAACCGGAAGTTGGATCTTGCTCATCGACAATAAAACCCACTTCGAAATGGATTAGTGACAGCTTCCTGGCCAACAAATCTACACGGCGACGGCACGAGGAGACGTTCCTGCGAAGTTTAAGTTTGCCTTTATGAAAAAACTTGCCAAAACAAAATCGATGATTTGGCAAGGGATATGTAGCTGCGGAGCAAATACCAAAGCTGTAGAAGGAAGAATGCCTCAAAAACCGCGTACTAACTTTCATTGAAGCTCGTAAAGATTCCATTGAAGCTCGTAAAGTTTTGGCTTGATTTGGAGAGTTGCCACTACAGCCGGGATGTCATCCAGTAGTATCGCGATAATCGATAGAATTAATCGATACAAGCATAAATGCACCCATTTGCCCGCAGTTCCGACCCGTCGAGAGATTTTGCGCAACAATGAAGCGCTTAAGCTAAAGAAAAGTGGAAAAACAACTCGGGACGCGGCTCAGATGACCAAAATGTGGAACAAATGTGCCAAGGAAGTGGGCTCCGGAGGTGTGCAACGTGTGATGGAAGGAATCAGGAAAAAAGTGGAAATTTTCATTAGAAACGAAGAGAAATGATTGTATTGATTTTTTTTTTTCTTAAAGTACAGTGAATTACTTTTTTTTATTTATTAATTTATTAGGATCATGCTCATCTGACAACAAGTCTTAATGAACTAAACTAATAAAACTAATAAAAATATTAATAAAAAATCTAATTTTATAGCAACCGATGATGAAACTGTAAAGGGGTCATAATGAAATCCAACACATCACTGAAATCGATGAAACGGCGAGTCATTGTAAAAAACGGGCTTGGAACACGTGCTGGAACATACAGATTACTCTGTGATAGAAGTTCCGGAACATCATATTCAGCCAGTAGTAACTTAGATACAAAAGTGGCTTGACAAGCCGTCGACGATCTGCTAAAGATTTAATCCCCAATATTTGACAACGATTTTCGTATGATGGAAGGCTCAACGGGTTACTCCACAGTAGTTCCCGTAAAGTATAACGCACGAATTTACGTTGCACAGCTTCCATCCTTTGAGTTGTATGGACAACAAACAACATTTGCAAATTCCAGCTGTGAACGAACCAATGAGCAATATAGCGATTTTAAACAAAGTGGGTCACGCAATTCACTCGAGATTTTAAATATACATCCAACTAAGTGATTTGCTTTGTCAATCATTGCTGGAAGATGGCGGGTGTACGTTAGTTTTTCATCCAGAATGACACCTAGATCTTTGACGTGATCAACGCGTTGCTGCTGAGTGTCAGCGACGGTGTAATTAAAATTAAACATGCTTCACGTACGATGATAGCTAATGACGGAACATTTCGAAGCACAGAGATTCATTTGGTTTCTTATACACCATTCGTAAAACATATTAACAAGATGTTGCAACTCACGGAAATTCTTTGCGAATAATGAGAAAAATTTTCAAATCGTCAGCAAAAAAAAATTGACCACCATGCCCCAAGACAAATGCAGCATCGTTCACAAACAACGAAAAAAGAAGTGGTCCTAGAGTACTTCCCTGAGGAACTCCTGAGATGCCTGCAAAGGATTCAGATACAGTATTTAAAATTTGTACGACAACTTTACGGTTAACGAGATATGTTCGGAGCCATTGACAAAATCTGCTCGTGCATCTTAGTTTGCTCAGCTTGGTTAGCGAAAATTCGTGGTTCACAGAGTCGAAAGCAGCCTTAAGGTCAGACAATAGAGTAGTATTGATGATTGATTCGAAGATCATAGATTCAACACCCAGCGATGTGATTCATCGGTAATTAACGACGTTACACTTGTCACCATTTTTTATAAACCGGATACAGTGGCACTGCTAAAATGTCAATGGCTTGAAGCTCTGGTCCTGGGGTGTCCTTCGCTGTATCAAGCATACGTCTCCACAAAACTCGGACCATGGTTGCTCGTCGTCAGCTACTCAAGGCACGGGTGCTTCGGATATCACCCTCCACTTGCTCGCTGCGCCTCTCTTCTTCTTGTTCCAGTCGGATTAGATTCATGAACCCTTTTCACTGGGCTGTCGTCCGACATCCTTATGACATGCCCAGTCCCTGCAGCTGTTGCAATTCGTGATTCATACGTCGTCTCCACGTTCCGTCTTCCTTCTGCACTCCGCCATCAAAGGTCCTCAGTACCTTTCTTTCGAAAACACTGAGGGCGTGTTGGTCCTCTGCCAACATAGTCCAGGTCTCGTGGCCATAGAAAACAATCGGTCTAATGAGCGTTTTGCAGGCGGTGGCGTACTTCACTCGATCGAAGGGGTTTTCTGAGTCCAAATGGCGCACGATTTCCTGCCAAAATACGTCTCTGAATTTCTCTGCTGGTGTCATTGTCGGCGGTCACCAGTGAGCCCAAATACACGAACTCGTCAACCACCTCGAAATCGTCACCGTCTATCAATATTCGTGGTGGGAGGCGTAGTGTTTTTTCTCTAGAGCCTCTTCCTCTCATGTATTTTGTTTTTGACGCATTTATGACCAGTCCGATACGCCTAGCTTCAACTTTCAGTCCGATGTAGGTTTCCGTCATCTTCTCAAGGTTGCATGTCACACTATCAATATCGTTAGCAAAGCCAAAAAGGTTGTACAAGGCAATATTGAAGAAGATACAAGAGAGTCCATCACTTTGCCGTAGCCCTCTCCGAGATTCGAAGGGAATCGAGAGCGTCCCAGATACTCGAACGTAGCACATCACTCTATCCATCGTTGCTTTGACCAATCACGTCAGTTTATCCGGAAAACCGTATTCGTGCATAATCTGCGATAACGAACAATACAATATCTGGCGTTCCCTTCTAAACCGTCAACCTAGGCAACAGCAAAGTTCAAAACGATTCCAAACTTGTTAGAAAATTATTAGTCAGATATAACAATACTCTGATAAGGGTGAATTGATAGACACTGATGAATTACATATCAGCCGGCTGCGGAGTTTTCAATAACAATTTCCTAATTAAAGCTTGCTTCAAATAGAATTGGAACAAAGACAATTGCCTGTATTTCAGTTATTTATTATTGTATTCAAGATCTTTTTTTATACAAATGTAGCGTTTTCTTCATACTTTTAAGAAAAAATACGGATAAAATTATTCGTCACGGTTTTGAAGGAATTCTCGAATTTTTCCTGTAACACGGCTCAGTAGGCGGCGCACACCTTCTTCGTCCATCGTTTTAGCTATCTTATTCCACCAGGTCGTCATCTGATTGATGTCTTTGACAACGTTTCCCTTTGCCTTGGGTCTCCTCTTCATGATTGCCCAGTATTTCTCAATAGGGCGGAACTGGGGGCAGTTGAGTGGGTTAAGGTTTTTCGGAACAAACTGGACCACTTTCTCTGCATACCATTCTTAAACGGCTTTGCTGTAATGACAGCTTGCCAAATCTGGCCAAAACATTGCAGAATGGTCGTGGGATCGAATGAACGGTAAAATTCGTTTTTGGAGACACTCTTTTTGGTATAGTTCCGATGTCATTTGTCTTATTTGTAACGAAAACTTTCGTTTTTTGCCGCAGCTGCAAATGCCCGGCCAAATCATAAATTTTCTTGCAAATTTGTCGGCAAAAACAAATTTAAATTTGGCTGGAACATCCCCCCGAGCCGTTGCCAAGTAAAATTTTTGACCTGGGATTTGACCGAAGTCAGCCTTGACACAGGTTTCATCGTCCATCAGAAGACACCCGTTGAACTTGGTCAGCACCTGGTCATATAGTTTCCGAGCACGAATTTTGACCACACTATTCTGTTTCATGGTCCGATTTGGCTGTTTGCTAGCTCGATACGACTTGATTCCTTCCCGGAGTCGAGTTCTTCTCACGGTACTATGGGCAGCACCGAATTTTCTGACCAAATCACGGTCCGACAGATTAGGATTCCGCTTAATCGTCTTCAAAATCTTACCACGCAATTTCCGGTCGTCAGTTCGACTCCGACGATCGGCTTGAGGCTTCCGAATCGTCGTCAATAATTTCTTATACCGTTTGATAACGCGCCATACGGTATTTCTGGGCAATTTCAGCTGTTTAGCTAGCCTAGATGCAGACCACAATGGATTTTCCAAATAACTGTGCACAATTTTTTTTTCCTTCTTTCGGCTTCCATGTTGATTGTTTACAAAGTACAGTCGATTTTCGGAATGTCAAAAATCATACGTGAAGCTGACAAAATTCCCGACACGTGGGCGCCAAGAGCTTCCAAATCCGTCCACCAGGAGCGCCACAATATGAGCAAAAGTTTGTTCCAATTCTAAATGAAGCAAGCTTTATTCCCAAGAGAAAATAATCCTGATTCCACTTACGTTGCAAAATATGTTCCCATTAGGTATAGATATATACATTCCAGGCACTCTATCCATAGATCATTTTCTTAACTTCACTAACAGACAAGTGAAACATTGATAAGCACACCAAGCATTTCTTTGAAGAGATAGGAACAGCAAAAAAAAAAGAATGTGCTTGATCCGAATAATCTTATCGATTGACCACTTATTGATTTCAGTATATGAAGAGGTGGAGGTTTTGTTGAATCTTTCAGAAATATTATGGTTTAAACATGGCGGGTCAGTTACTTATTCATAGTTCGTTAAGGCTTCAAACAATTAATGACATTTTCAACGGGATCCAAGTACGTGCCTGCTACTGAAATAGCTAAACATCGAGTCAATATTAAGACGAAAAATATATACAAACAGCCTTTCCAAGCATATTTCGCTGTCATAACCGGCTGTCGAGGTTTGTCACGTTAGTTGCACGAATTAGGCTGTTATGAGTCTCGTGCAAACAACAAGACTAATCACTTTTCCAAAGCTCACAACTATACCGTCTGCTTTCATATGCGTAGATCCGTTTCTCAAAAGCCAACTAATCGTTATAAATAGCGCATCCCCGCCCACTTTTTTGTTTCACTTGTGCTACAACTACATCTTGTTCAGCTCATCACCCAAGTGTGTAGTTCAAATCCATCCGATTACACCATTTTCTGCGCTAGTGAAACTGTTTTCATAACATCGTAATAAAGTTGTACGTTTCACTTTCAATAAACGCCACTTTGAACGCCCGCCCGCCCGATCGGCCACCTCCGCGCCGGTCTCTGTCTTGGCAGCAGACGCGGGCAGGCCTGGCGGGTTTACCGTCGATCGCGACTAGCCGCGCCAACCAACAACCAACCGGCCATCATCCGCGACGATGTCTGGTTTCTGTAAACGAGTGCAGTTTGTTCGCTTGTAACCTCAGCCATGAAATGAAAACAATCATCATCATCATCGTTATCATTGAAGTGCATCCGATACAGCTCAGAGATGATGCTGATGTACCAGGATTGTAATAAAAAAAACAAGAGAAGCCGGTTGTGGTGTGTATTCATCGGTCTAAACTGAAAGTGCACGTTCGGCAGCCTGTCCGAGGTTCCACAATTCGCTAACCGTGCCTTTTTGTTCCGAGCTTCGATGTAAACAGCTCCGTTGATGGAAACATTCCTGTGGCATGAATCATCACCAACAAAAAAATGTGATACGAAAATCATTTCAACTACGATTCAGTAGATCTAAATGATTTGAACACATTTTTTTTGAATTTAGTTCATGATGCTGCCTTTCTCCCAGATCCTTCCTACAATCCGGATCGATGCGGATCACGAACAAACCTCCCGTCCCGGGACTTTCGAGAGAGGAAAAAAAATCGCATTAGCACTTCGAAGTGTACGCCGGAACACATGTCCAAGCTAAAAATTACCATCAATCATACTACGGTCGAGGTAATGGCGACTGACTTATTGAACTCGATCCAGTTCCGATCACGACGCACGGAACCACCTACTGTTCTACATTTTAGGTGACGCTACCAAAGTGGAAATGGAACGGGTTTCGATCAGTCGTAACGAAACCAGGAATGGGTGACTCTTTTTTTCTGCCACAGCAGTCAATTATCATGGTCATCGTCATCATCATCTCATGATAAGTTACGACAACTCGATCAGGCGATGAAAGTGAAATTTGAACAGCGAGTTTCTTTAACGGGGTCCGTTCGCTCGAAATAGATCAGTCGTATCTAAGATCTCCGTGCTATAAATCGCTGCTTTTGACGAACGTCGATTATTTTTTTCTTCTCTTTTAATGACAAATATTTGCTCAAGTTTTCCTTCGTTTTTTCCTCTCCGTCGATCATCCGCGCGAACATGATGATCTCGGCTCGGTGCTAATTCAAGACTAATGCGTTGTAGTTTTAAATAACGACGGTTATTCAACTCTCCTAAAGCACGTGAGTTTGCTGGTTATGTTTACTTTTGTAGTCTTTCTTTGATAAGATGATGATGACGTACGGATTGAGATTGAGATTTTCTGGAAGTAGAGTCTGTTATTTGTTTGCGAGCGGACTACAGATTTTCTGGAAGACTGCACCAATCAAAGCAGCAATTTGTCAATACTTGACAGAATCGTAGAAATATCAATCCGAATGCGAAGAAACACAACTCAGACAGCAACCCAACAATGCAGAACTCCGTACATCCTCAGACTTTGCACGGCCGATACGAACACGATTTTTTTAGTACAAAATTACCTTCATTCATCAACGTAATCTCCATCAAAAGCAACGCAATCATTCCAGCGCCGCTCTAACATTTAAATACAACTTTTGTAGAACGATTTATCTTTTGCCTCAAAATAGCGATAACCTCTTCATTCGTACAAAATTTCTTATCGGCGAGCATTTTTTTTTCAGATCTGCGAACAGCCAGTAGTCACTGGGAGCCAAATCTGGCGAATACGGTGGATGTGGGAGAAGTTCGAATTTTGATTGCCTTGTGACACGGTGCGTTATCTTGATGAAACCATTTTTTTTTGCTTTGCCATATGCCGTCGTTTCTTCGCATTTTTAGCCTTCAAACGCTGCAATAACGCTATATAATATAATTGGTATTCCCTTTCTCAAGATAGTCGATAAATATTACATAACGCACATCTCAAAACATGAAATTCTAAGACATTTGACATTGCATAAAAAAATCCAAATTTTTCTGGGATGAGAGACGATTTAAAAAAAAACGGATCGAGATGCCACAAGATCTCGACGTTTCATGCAATTCTAAGACATTTGATCTGACATCCTGATTTTTCAAATCAAAACTTTTCAAACTTTAACCACCGAGCGGCACCACTTACTCATATCTGATTTCGCTTAGGGATTTTTGGACTACCGCTTTACGACATTAGAGATAACCAACCAAAATTTTGGCACCCTAATACACAGTCATTGAACACTCATTTCTTCGTTTTTATACTTCATAAGCCGGAAATAATTGAGATTCTGTTTGCTCCCTTTCTGCCGTGAAGCACGGGTACTTAATAAGATTAGTTCTCTGAAATGATTCTTTCCACTTCTCGTTTCGATCCGTTCATGTCTCGTTTTTCATTTTTATTTATTTCTGATATACTTTCGTTTGCTTCATTTATCTAACCCGATGCAATCAGTTGTTCGTTTCTTTTTTTTGTGTATTTCGTATCTTATATCTCGAATTTTCTACAGCCTAATTCGGTTTTTTCACATTTTCAAAGTTATTTGTTTTTTTTTTAAGCTGATTCGATTTTTTTTTCGTAAGTCGTAATTTGTATTTCGTATTTTGTATTGCGTAATTCGTATTTAGCATTTTATATTTAAAATTTCGAATTCCGTATTTCGCATTACGGATAACGCATTTCGTATTATGTATTTTATATTTCATACCTCATACTTCATACTTCATTTTCATATTTCCATATTTCCATATTTTCATATTTTCATATTTTCATATTTTCATATTTTCATATTTTCATATTTTCATATTTTCATATTTTCATATTTTCATATTTTCATATTTTCATATTTTCATATTTTCATATTTTCATATTTTCATATTTTCATATTTTCATATTTTCATATTTTCATATTTTCATATTTTCATATTTTCATATTTTCATATTTTCATATTTTCATATTTTCATATTTTCATATTTTCATATTTTCATATTTTCATATTTTCATATTTTCATATTTTCATATTTTCATATTTTCATATTTTCATATTTTCATATTTTCATATTTTCATATTTTCATATTTTCATATTTTCATATTTTCATATTTTCATATTTTCATATTTTCATATTTTCATATTTTCATATTTTCATATTTTCATATTTTCATATTTTCATATTTTCATATTTTCATATTTTCATATTTTCATATTTTCATATTTTCATATTTTCATATTTTCATATTTTCATATTTTCATATTTTCATATTTTCATATTTTCATATTTTCATATTTTCATATTTTCATATTTTCATACTTTCATATTTTCATATTTTCATATTTTCATATTTTCATATTTTCATATTTTCATATTTTCATATTTTCATATTTTCATATTTTCATATTTTCATATTTTCATATTTTCATATTTTCATATTTTCATATTTTCATATTTTCATATTTTCATATTTTCATATTTTCATATTTTCATATTTTCATATTTTCATATTTTCATATTTTCATATTTTCATATTTTCATATTTTCATATTTTCATATTTTCATATTTTCATATTTTCATATTTTCATATTTTCATATTTTCATATTTTCATATTTTCATATTTTCATATTTTCATATTTTCATATTTTCATATTTTCATATTTTCATATTTTCATATTTTCATATTTTCATATTTTCATATTTTCATATTTTCATATTTTCATATTTTCATATTTTCATATTTTCATATTTTCATATTTTCATATTTTCATATTTTCATATTTTCATATTTTCATATTTTCATATTTTCATATTTTCATATTTTCATATTTTCATATTTTCATATTTTCATATTTTCATATTTTCATATTTTCATATTTTCATATTTTCATATTTTCATATTTTCATATTTTCATATTTTCATATTTTCATATTTTCATATTTTCATATTTTCATATTTTCATATTTTCATATTTTCATATTTTCATATTTTCATATTTTCATATTTTCATATTTTCATATTTTCATATTTTCATATTTTCATATTTTCATATTTTCATATTTTCATATTTTCATATTTTCATATTTTCATATTTTCATATTTTCATATTTTCATATTTTCATATTTTCATATTTTCATATTTTCATATTTTCATATTTTCATATTTTCATATTTTCATATTTTCATATTTTCATATTTTCATATTTTCATATTTTCATATTTTCATATTTTCATATTTTCATATTTTCATATTTTCATATTTTCATATTTTCATATTTTCATATTTTCATATTTTCATATTTTCATATTTTCATATTTTCATATTTTCATATTTTCATATTTTCATATTTTCATATTTTCATATTTTCATATTTTCATATTTTCATATTTTCATATTTTCATATTTTCATATTTTCATATTTTCATATTTTCATATTTTCATATTTTCATATTTTCATATTTTCATATTTTCATATTTTCATATTTTCATATTTTCATATTTTCATATTTTCATATTTTCATATTTTCATATTTTCATATTTTCATGTTTTCATGTTTTCATGTTTTCATGTTTTCATGTTTTCATGTTTTCATGTTTTCATATTTTCATATTTTCATATTTTCATATTTTCATATTTTCATATTTTCATATTTTCATATTTTCATATTTTCATATTTTCATATTTTCATATTTTCATATTTTCATATTTTCATATTTTCATATTTTCATATTTTCATATTTTCATATTTTCATATTTTCATATTTTCATATTTTCATATTTTCATATTTTCATATTTTCATATTTTCATATTTTCATATTTTCATATTTTCATATTTTCATATTTTCATATTTTCATATTTTCATATTTTCATATTTTCATATTTTCATATTTTCATATTTTCATATTTTCATATTTTCATATTTTCATATTTTCATATTTTCATATTTTCATATTTTCATATTTTCATATTTTCATATTTTCATATTTTCATATTTTCATATTTTCATATTTTCATATTTTCATATTTTCATATTTTCATATTTTCATATTTTCATATTTTCATATTTTCATATTTTCATATTTTTCTATTTTCATATTTTTCTATTTTCCTATTTTCCTATTTTCTAATTTTCCTATTTTCCTATTTTCCTATTTTCCTATTTTCCTATTTTCCTATTTTCCTATTTTCCTATTTTCCTATTTTCCTATTTTCCTATTTTCCTATTTTCCTATTTTCCTATTTTCCTATTTTCCTATTTTCCTATTTTCCTATTTTCCTATTTTCCTATTTTCCAATTTTCCAATTTTCCAATTTTCCAATTTTCCAATTTTCCAATTTTCCAATTTTCCAATTTTCCAATTTTCCAATTTTCCAATTTTCCAATTTTCCAATTTTCCAATTTTCCAATTTTCCAATTTTCCAATTTTCCAATTTTCCAATTTTCCAATTTTCCAATTTTCCAATTTTCCAATTTTCCAATTTTCCTATTTTCCTATTTTCCTATTTTCCTATTTTCCTATTTTCCTATTTTCCTATTTTCCTATTTTCCTATTTTCCTATTTTCCTATTTTCCTATTTTCCTATTTTCCTATTTTCCTATTTTCCTATTTTCCTATTTTCCTATTTTCCTATTTTCCTATTTTCCTATTTTCCTATTTTCCTATTTTCCTATTTTCCTATTTTCCTATTTTCCTATTTTCCTATTTTCCTATTTTCCTATTTTCCTATTTTCCTATTTTCCTATTTTCCTATTTTCCTATTTTCCTATTTTCCTATTTTCCTATTTTCCTATTTTCCTATTTTCCTATTTTCCTATTTTCCTATTTTCCTATTTTCCTATTTTCCTATTTTCCTATTTTCCTATTTTCCTATTTTCCTATTTTCCTATTTTCCTATTTTCCTATTTTCCTATTTTCCTATTTTCCTATTTTCCTATTTTCCTATTTTCCTATTTTCCTATTTTCCTATTTTCCTATTTTCCTATTTGCCTATTTTCCTATTTTCCTATTTTCCTATTTTCCTATTTTCCTATTTTCCTATTTTCCTATTTTCCTATTTTCCTATTTTCCTATTTTCCTATTTTCCTATTTTCCTATTTTCCTATTTTCCTATTTTCCTATTTTCCTATTTTCCTATTTTCATATTTTCATATTTTCATATTTTCATATTTTCATATTTTCATATTTTCATATTTTCATATTTTCATATTTTCATATTTTCATATTTTCATATTTTCATATTTTCATATTTTCATATTTTCATATTTTCATATTTTCATATTTTCATATTTTCATATTTTCATATTTTCATATTTTCATATTTTCATATTTTCATATTTTCATATTTTCATATTTTCATATTTTCATATTTTCATATTTTCATATTTTCATATTTTCATATTTTCATATTTTCATATTTTCATATTTTCATATTTTCATATTTTCATATTTTCATATTTTCATATTTTCATATTTTCATATTTTCATATTTTCATATTTTCATATTTTCATATTTTCATATTTTCATATTTTCATATTTTCATATTTTCATATTTTCATATTTTCATATTTTCATATTTTCATATTTTCATATTTTCATATTTTCATATTTTCATATTTTCATATTTTCATATTTTCATATTTTCATATTTTCATATTTTCATATTTTCATATTTTCATATTTTCATATTTTCATATTTTCATATTTTCATATTTTCATATTTTCATATTTTCATATTTTCATATTTTCATATTTTCATATTTTCATATTTTCATATTTTCATATTTTCATATTTTCATATTTTCATATTTTCATATTTTCATATTTTCATATTTTCATATTTTCATATTTTCATATTTTCATATTTTCATATTTTCATATTTTCATATTTTCATATTTTCATATTTTCATATTTTCATATTTTCATATTTTCATATTTTCATATTTTCATATTTTCATATTTTCATATTTTCATATTTACATATTTTCATATTTACATATTTTCATATTTTCATATTTTCATATTTTCGTATTTTTTAATGTTCGTATTTCTCATACTCTCAGTTTCGTATTGTCGTATTTTGTAGTATGTAGTTTTGTTGTTTTGTAGTTTTGTAGTTTTGTAGTTTTGTAATTTTTTTTGTAGTTTTGTAATTTTGTAGTTTTGTTGTTTTGTAGTTTTGTAGTTTTGTAATTTTGTAGTTCTTTAGTTTTATAGTTTTATAGTTTTGTAGTTTTGTAGTTTTGTAGTTTCGTAGTTTAATAGTTTTGTAGTTTTATAATTTTGTAGTTTTGTATTTTTCTAGTTCTGTAGTTTTGTAGTTTTGTAATTTTATAGTTTTGTAGTTTTGTAATTTTTTAGTTTTGTAATTTTGTAATTCTGTAGTTTAACAGTTTTGTAGTTTTGTAATTTTGTAATTTTGTTGTTTTATAGTATTGTAATTTTGTTGTTTTGTAGTTTTGTTGTTTTGTAATTTTGTAGTTTTGTAGTTTTGTAGTTTTGTAATTTTATAGTTTTGCAGTTTTGTTGTTTTGTAGTTTAGTAATTTTGTAGTTTTGTAATTTTGTAATTTTGTAATTTTGTAATTTTGTAATTTTGTAATTTTGTAATTTTGTAATTTTGTAATTTTGTAATTTTGTAATTTTGTAATTTTGTAATTTTGTAATTTTGTAATTTTGTAATTTTGTAATTTTGTAATTTTGTAATTTTGTAATTTTGTAATTTTGTAATTTTGTAATTTTGTAATTTTGTAATTTTGTAATTTTGTAATTTTGTAATTTTGTAATTTTGTAATTTTGTAATTTTGTAATTTTGTAATTTTGTAATTTTGTAATTTTGTAATTTTGTAATTTTGTAATTTTGTAATTTTGTAATTTTGTAATTTTGTAATTTTGTAATTTTGTAATTTTGTAATTTTGTAATTTTGTAATTTTGTAATTTTGTAATTTTGTAATTTTGTAATTTTGTAATTTTGTAATTTTGTAATTTTGTAATTTTGTAATTTTGTAATTTTGTAATTTTGTAATTTTGTAATTTTGTAATTTTGTAATTTTGTAATTTTGTAATTTTGTAATTTTGTAATTTTGTAATTTTGTAATTTTGTAATTTTGTAATTTTGTAATTTTGTAATTTTGTAATTTTGTAATTTTGTAATTTTGTAATTTTGTAATTTTGTAATTTTGTAATTTTGTAATTTTGTAATTTTGTAATTTTGTAATTTTGTAATTTTGTAATTTTGTAATTTTGTAATTTTGTAATTTTGTAATTTTGTAGTTTTGTAGTTTTGTAGTTTTGTAGTTTTGTAGTTTTGTAGTTTTGTAGTTTTGTAGTTTTGTAGTTTTGTAATTTTGTAGTTTTGTAGTTTTGTAATTTTGTAGTTTTGTAGTTCTTTAGTTTTATAGTTTTATAGTTTTGAAGTGTTGTAGTTTTGTAGTTTTGTAGTTTTGTAGTTTTGTAGTTTTGTAGTTTTGTAGTTTTGTAGTTTTGTAGTTTTGTAGTTTTGTAGTTTTGTTGTTTTGCTGTTTTGTTGTTTTGTTGTTTTGTAGTTTTGTATTTTTGTAGTTTTGTAATTTTGTAGTTTTGTAGTTTTGTAATTTTATAGTTTTGCAGTTTTGTTGTTTTGTAGTTTTGTAATTTTGTAGTTTTGTAGTTTTGTAGTTTTGTAGTTTTGTAGTTTTGTAGTTTTGTAGTTTTGTAGTTTTGTAATTTTGTAGTTTTGTAGTTTTGTAATTTTGTAGTTCTGTAGTTTTATAGTTTTGTAGTTTTAGAGTTTTGTAGTTTTGTAGTTTTGTAGTTTTGTAGTTTTGTAGTTTTGTTGTTTTGTAGTTTTGTAGTTTTGTTGTTTTGCTGTTTTGTTGTTTTGTTGTTTTGTAGTTTTGTAGTTTTGTATATCGTTCTGCACAGTAGAGTTTACTTGAAGAAAAAATCGAATTACTTTAGATATGCTGTTTTCCTATTATGAAGTTTCTTGAGGTAGTGAAGCGGACCTCGGCACCCTGCGCATGTTACACGAATGCCGAAAAATATTCAAAAGATAATCTGTAAGAATCTTCTGAGTTTCGTACAGAAGCCATTATTGAAAATGTCTGACTATGAAATGTGAATTGTTGTTAGACAGAAAAGTTTCGGAAATACTGTGGTCGATCCTCAGTGGAACCTGTATTTAAACGCAATGCAAATGATAGCATTATAAATGCGGATCAAAAGCACCTTTCATGGAAATAGGGGGAAAATAACTCACCGTTCGCACGACTTCACTGAGTATCGCTGCCTTGTCCGGCTTGCATGCGGTCATATCCCGCTTGTTGATCTGCAGAAACTCGCCGAGCTGTTCGATGTACTCATTCTCCAATTCCCGGCGACGTTTCTCGTTGTTGCACTTGTTGATTTGTGATTGTGGCTGTAAAGCAAAGGATAAACATTAACGAATCGGTTGGTTAGAAATTCTACCGTCAGTACTCACCTTAGTATCAGGCTTTCTACGAATTTTTTTGGTTGCTGCCGGAACCGACACGGCCGGAACCACGGCGTTCATTATTTTCGACTGCAGATGCTGCTGCGGTGATGCAGACGGTGTTTGCTGACCTGAAGACTGTTGCTGATGCGGATGCTGCTGCTGCTGCTGTTGGGTACTGTTGGAATGTTGCTGCTGCTGCTGCTGATGATGGTGATGAGATTGTTGTAACGGCAGTGTTGACAGTCCAGCCAAACCCAAACTTTGGCCTTGCGATGACGATGAATATTGTTGTGACGATTGTGACGATTGTGACGATTGTAGGAGCTGTGTATGGACGAGCCACTGGTCCGGCAATGGAAGTTCACATGGGCCAAGCCTGCGCGAGGAAAGAAAAGAAATCTTCTGTAAGTAATCGATATTTTCTACATCAGCGCTAGCAAAGATGAATCAGTAAGTAGGTGAATTGCACCAAAAAATCCGGCTGTAGCCGCCAGAAAGTAATTAGCACCGGTCAACAACTATTATTTCGTTTGAATGTTCCAATCTTTGTGCAATCATTGTGATGAATCATATGCTACCAAGTGTACCAAGTGATTTCTGATTTTTTTTTCAAGCAAGCTCAAATTATACCCGGAAACTGTCGGGAATGGACCGTTGATGGCGTTTAAAACTCGGCAATTATTTAAATTATCATAATCACCACAACCGTCGTGATCGCCGCGCTTCGCCGAGACAACGCGAAGTGCTTGATTTTTCGTGCTTCTCGTGTGGTTTGCCATAAAAAGGCACTCATCAACCGAAGTGCAACCAACAACATGACAAAAAGAAGACAAATAAAATGATTGGAATTGCCAGAAAACGTACAACTAAAATTGCTTCTGGTGGAACTGGACATGGTGATCATTGACAACTGATTCGGAACATGCTTAGCTTCACTTAGCTCAGTTGACTGCCCGTGAGTTTCCCGTGATTGATCAGAAACCAGTTGGAATTGCATGTTGAACCAAATGCATGATAATAAAACATAAAAATATTTGAAAAAAAGCGATTCGCCACAACGCCTAGCTTCGTGACATTTTCTATTCAATGATGTAATATTTCGATTTGTAACAGGCAAAATTCAAATTCTCAGGGCTTGAAGCCAACAAAATCCCCAATCGTACCTCTAAACGCAATATCAAGGACAATCACTTTATAAGAACCATACACAAAAATGAAAATGACACTTTATTTATAATAGAGGCCAGATTTGTGATAATCGATCAGCAATTATACAGTTTTAATGAAATGTTGTTTTTAAAGTTAACATTTTTTTCTTAATCTCTAGGCAGCCGGTTACCGAAAGAGAAATATGGAACTATTTTTTTTTGACGGAATATTAGTACTAAACTGTGGCGCAATGACGATAATGAAAGAAGACGATAGTAAACTTGTTCAATTATATTATTTAATTTTTTTTGTTCCAACAAACCGATTGGTGCGAACAATTGTCGCTATAGTTGAGTGATCCTCGGTTTGTGAAACATTATGGTTTGCAACTACTCTCATCCTAACAGTTCCAAGACAAATTCTAAACGTGTTCCGCACTGATCTTCTACCTCAAACCCGGTTATCACAGTATACGCCCAGACAGTTTCACTTATTTCAACTGAAAATATTTACCACAACCAAGACATCTGAAACAAAAAGGATTCAGACTGGGCCATCAGAAGGATCAGATCCTCAGTTAATCATACACACTAAACAAAGCATTAAAACAGCTTATATAGAAAGAAAATATGTGTGCTCGATTATCGATAAAATCGGGACGCGTACAAATTTGGCTCACCACGCGTATGAGTTGAGTCTAGAAACTCAAAAGAGTCTCTACTTAGAAAAAAAAACTGGTAACTGAAAATAGGAAATGAGAATTCAACGGTACAACAAATGGAAATGGAATTCAACGGTACAACAACAGTACTATTAGTGAGAACATTCTACTAACAGCTCAAACAGAAATTTAGTGAGGAAATGAGAAGCTTCTACAATTATGACTTTTTACACCATGGAAGCCGAAGCCTAGTGAATCTACTCTTGGCTACATTTTTTGTCGCTTCTTCGCTACATACCTCCGGAATCGGGAGTTCCAGCAATTCGATCCAAGAATCAGTAGCAGCTTTGTAACGAACAGAAGCGAGTTGAGTCGAAAGGCATAAAACACTATAAATCTCTAAAGCCAACAAATTTATAAGTGTACTTTATATAAATGGAAAATGATGTTTGGAGTTTTGAATATTTACTTCTTATTTCTGATACTGGGACTTTCCACTAAATACCAAAATCTCTTAAATCAGTCAGCATAGATTTTTGGAACCTTCTTCCTGATTTTTTCAGTTCGAATGTATTGCACATCATCAGTAACATCTGTCTTTTGCGCAACGTTGAAAAATTGCAACGACTCAGATCGTCAAGATCGCAAAATGTCTGTGTGTGTATGTATGTTTGCTTGTACGTTACAAAAAATGTTAAATAATTTTCTCAAACGAAACGATTTTCACAAAAATAATCGCTGGGAGCCAAATCAGGCGAATATGGTGATAGAACTTCGAATTTAAAATTCATGATAAATTGTTAAATCGTCATATAATTTACGACGCAGATAAGTACGTTAGTAGTTTCAAAGATTTTAAATCTATTTCAACTTATAGGCCTAGCTATTCGTGGCCGTAAAAAATCTTTACGACTATGACGGTTTCCGAGTTCCGGCTCTGGAAACAGATTGTCAAACACTCCAATATGAAACTTGCATTGATTTCTCATGAAATGTTAACGATGAGAAAGGCATCATCACATCACTAGGTGAATTGAAACCACGCTCGAAATGAAGCAATGAAATGCCCAGTTTACAGGGGAAGCCCCCCCAATAAAATCTGTTTGCAATGAATTTCTTGGTAGGGGAGCCCGGGGCGACAATGGCCACGGGGTGAAGAAAATGACGACTCGTAATCATTCGACCACTAAATGTCCACATCCCATCGACTAAGCTCTCTATACGTGGGCCCGCATTAGCAACAATTGAACGAACGTTCCTCATTAAATTCCGAACAGACTTCTTGGCGACAAGATTTGACACTTTTTTCAAATCTTTTTTGAACTGTTGAATGGTTTCGGCTGCCGAGACATGTTTCCTAAGATGGGCCTTCGGTAATGCCCAAAATTCCTCAATTGGTCGAAGTTGTGGGCAATTTGGTGGATTCATGTCTTTTGGGACGAAAGTGACATTTTTGGTAGTTTACCATTCTACCGTTGATTTCGAGTAGTGACAAGAAGAAAGATCTGGCCGGAAGACAACAGGATCCTTGTGGCTTCGAATCATGGGTAGAAGTCGTTTTTGTAAACATTTCTTGATGTGTACTGTATTTCGCTGTTCATTGAAGCAATGGTGATGAAGGGTTTCGAAATCTTACCGCAGTTACAAATTGCTTGTCAGACCATAGCTTTCTTACCAAATTTTTCGACTTCAATCGAGGTCTCGGACTGGTTTAACACTTACCCTTCTCGCACGGTATAATATGATGGTCCCGGCAAGGATTTGTAATCGAGTTTCACGTAGGTTTCGTCGTCCATGATTATGCAGTTCAAATGTCCAGCAAGAATCGTATTGTACAGCTTTTGAACCCTCGGCCTGATCGATGCTTCTTGTTTCGGACTACGTTTTGGTTGTTTCTGCTTCTTATAGGTTCGAAGATTCATACGTTCTTTAGCACGAAGAACATTTGACTTCGAAGTGCCCACTTTTTTGGCCACATCCCGAACTGAAACCGCCTTCTTTTGCTCGAACGCCTTCAGTATACGTTTATCCAACTGAGGGTTAGCAGGACCTTTTTTTCGACCCGTTTTTGGTTTATTTTCAAAGGTGTTATCCTCACCGAACTTCCTGATTGCATTTCGCACGGCTTTTTCACTTACTTCTTCCATTTTTGCTATCTTTCTCAGTGACAGTCCGCGTTCTGTTCACCATTTGTACACAATTTTTCGACGTTGTTTTGCTGAAAGTCCACGCATTTCGAAACAAACTAATGAAAACGAATAAACAGCAGTGGTTAGAGAAGAGTGTAAACAACAGGACGCAGCCATAAAAATTGACAGATTCTGAACCATTGCGAAATGGCAGTGGTTTTTGGTTGCGTCCATACTTTCTGGGACAGTCTTTACTGAACCAATTGTTTTCAAATTCTGCACACACTTTCTGCATATAAAAAACCAGACCCCAACGTTTTCCTTTTCTCTGTTTGTTATTTTGGGGAGGTTTACAGCTACAAAATGGCGAATTTTTTCGTGAAAAATAATAGTTTTCACTTTGAACAACCACCAAAAATTCAAAAAATTAAACAAAAATCAAACAGAAACGTTGGGGTCTAGAAAAACATCTACTCTATCTATGCTGCTTTGAATTGTTGACTTCTTATTAGTCTGCGCTGAGATACGGCGGACACCGCAAATCATGATTTTTAAAAAGCGTTCTCAAAAATGCCTCTTCACTGATTTACTGACTTATTTCTCAATATTTTTCCACGAAAAAATTACAAAATGTTGTTCGAATGATGCTTTATCCTGAAAGAAAATTTGAACTTACTTTGTTGCACAATAACTCTGAAAAAATTCTCAAAAATCACGGCCAGCAAGCCACCACCAAGGTTCGTTCTTTCGGCACATCAGTAAAGATATGGCACTGCGGAGCAAAATGTTTTGCAAATAGCATCAACTTTACGTCGGCTTAGCGGATTACGTTGAACTGCCTAGTGGCGTTAGCAGCTCAAAATGAGCTGCTAATCCACTGATGATTCGAAGACGTAACGTAAAAGTAAGAAAATAGTCCTGTGTACTTAGCTGGAAGCCGGTATCCATGCAGTTTAAAAACACCTCAATAGAGTTGAAGAAAAATTTATATAACCCAATGATTTCAGACCTGCTTTCGGTGAAGTTCTTGGACGACGGAGAACATCCGTGGAACCGATCAAAATAAACAAGTTAGCGGTATGAATTTCCAAATCTATGAACAGCTAACAAAATATATACATTAACTGTTGCAGTTTGGGCTGGGGAGCAGTGCTGTGTCGATCTTACAGACAATATTCCAGGTAATATTTGGATCTTGAAACACACACCACATACGGAATCCCGTAGTCTCGAAACATACACGGATGGTCCAAGATACTTTTGCGTATACTAAAATCAAATAAAATAAAAGAAAATCTGTTTTTCACGTACCCGCCTCTACGAGTAAATTCAGCTTCTAAAATACCACTTACAGTGCAATGTTCCCTTGGTAAATACTCTCCCGAAACACTTGAAACAATAGAACGGTTAAAACCACTCAAAATCACTCGATCGATCACTAAACCACTCTAGCAACTGATCAAAAGCCAATCAATTGAATATCACACCCCTACCAACTCCGGGCACACCGAGTAGCAAATATGGATTCCGGAAAAAACATGTTCACGATGATGCAGCAACAGCAAACGTTATTCATTCATTCCACATAACATGGTGAAATAGCACGCATTTCCACTGAGAAAGGTCAAAATCGCTTGCATTCCGTAGGCGCTGAGTGGCACATCTGAGTGCCTGCCCAGTCGCACGTTTTAACCCGACAGAATTCGTCACCCGGCATCAGCTCTGCTCCTCTAAAGTATGCAATCTGCTGTTGCAAGGTATTCAGGTATGAAGCCAAATCCGGTCCGGAGAGGGGAGGGGGGAGTCATTTGTTTTGAAAACTCTCTGCCTTCTGGTGTCTAGTCGCCAAAAATTCGCTCCGTTCACTGCTGATTCTGTTTGTTGTTGTTTATTTTTTGTATTTCGCGAACCAACCGACGAATTTAGGTCAAGTTCGTCCGAGTCATACCGAGACCGGCGGTCGATGGAGCGAAAAATTCAGTCAATTGCCAATCGCCAAATGGTGGTTGTTTCTGTTTTTAGCTTCGTGTCTCGCTCAGTTCCGGGCCTGGGTTGGGAAGGGGGTTTTAGGCAGATATTTTTGGACGCCATCGCACAATGTTTTGGGCTTATCAGGTTTTTTTTCTAGTTTCATTGGCAAATAACTCACTACAGAAAATCTTGATTGGCAACGTTGGATCCTTCGGCACGAACATTTTTTTTTATCAGAACACCCATCTTTCGTTCCATTCATTCTGTTTAGGATACCTGTCGACATTGGGCGGACAGGACAGCGAGTGCCACCTATCGAACAACAAAGAAAAGTACGGCGTAAGTGAAAAAAGCACACACACACACACTCTGCAAGGTACATCAAATGATGAATGTGTGCAAAGCTATGCAGAATTTTGCCGGTAATTGTGCTGCTCTTAGGTGAGTAAGTGAAACGTCAAACCAAACAACGCCGAAAAACGGTGTCAGTAGGTCAGAGCCAATTGGTGCACGCTGTTGTAAGCAGCGCCCTCCCCTCTCAACCCGAACGGATGAAGCGTGCAACTTGTCTTCGTTGACGTCGTCGTCGTCGTCGTCGGCGTCGCCATCGCCACAGTCGTCGGCGTCATGGTCTGACTGGTGATGCACGGCGAAGGAAAATATACTGCAACTTGCACCGAGCGTACGTCGACTACCGGGTCGGACGTGGTCTACACTTGTGTATGTGTGCAGTGCTCGGTGACAATCAAGTGGTCAGTCGATAAGAACGGGCAGAGTTCGTTCGATTGTTTTAGTAATCGTGATGGTGCAAAAACAAAACAAGATTAGTTATCGCCAGATCAGTGCTAATAAAATTTTCAGAACTTGAAATTTTCTGGTTTGATTCAATCAACGATTGTTTGCAACAACCCGAGTCGATGGTTTGGAGAGTTTACGTTCTAACCCCGACCTGCAGGATTTTTTGTATCAGTTGAATCGTGGCACTAGTCATGCATTAGTCATAAGCTCTGATGAATCTTGCGAAATCTGTTGCAACAGAAGGTCATGTTTTACTTCAAAATAAAGTATCGTAGCTTTCACACTCTTTTATTTATTTAACTAATATACATAATCAACAGACAAAATATGATCCTAATGATTATTTCTAAGTATATTTAAAAAACTAGTTTTAATTCGACTGCGCGGGACATGGAAATCGAATCCCGTCGAAACAGCATTGAAAGAACGTTGCAATCCAATTTTTCCATAATTAGTGCGGCGTAAAGACATTCTGAGGAGGTAGTTGTTGCGAAGAGCTCGTGCGCAAACATTTATGTTTATTTGACAAAGAAGTGCTGAACAATCGACATTGTTCAACAAAACGTCGGCGATTAGCAATGCTCACGGGACAGATCACGTCGCACCTTCAGTGTATCGAGTCCGATAAGCAGTCCGCGGTTTTCATAACTTGGCAACTGATGAGGGTTATTCCATGGTAACTGGCGAAGAGCGAAACGAACAAATCTGCGCTGTATTGATTCGATTCTGAGATTTCCATTATGGTAAAGCGGGTTCCATACCGCCGAACAATATTCGAGCGTTGAACGCACAAGCGAGCAGTAGAGAGACTTCAAACAGTAGATATCTGTGAAGTGCTTGGCAGTTCTCATGACAAATCCCAGGCAACGTGAAGCTTTTGCAACAATGTACGAAATATGTTGCTTGCAAAAACCCCAAGATCCTTGGCACATGTGACTCTATCTATCGTAGATCCTCGGAAACAATAGTCGAAACGTATAGGTGTTCTTTTCCGTGTGAACGTGATAATCGAGCATTTACTGATATTTAATGTCATTCGGTTGATCTCGCACAACTCTGAAAAATTTTCGAGTTGACTCTGGAGGGAAATGACATTCTCTGTTTTCTTAATAATTTTAAATAGCTTAAGGTCGTCAGCAAATGATAATCGTGGGACACTCAGTAAAAAGTTCACGTCGTTGAAGTACAGGAGGAAAATAAGTGGTCCGAGATGACTGCCTTGTGGAATACCCGGAAAAGCAAAAAATAATTAGATACATTATCATCGATCTTAACCGCCAACCGTTGATTGCAGCGATACGATTTAGTCCACTGAAGAATACAGGAACCGAAACCCAGTCGGTCCAATTTGACGATAGTAATAGCGTGATTTATTTTGTCAAAATCAGCGGAGAGGTCCGTATATAAAACGTCTGTTTGAAGACCATTTGACATAGTATCTGCTATAAACGTCGTTAAGCTTAATAGATTAGTTGCGGTTGAGCGTTTCGGCATGAATCTGTGCTGAGTTTCTACGATGTATTGCTTACAGTGATTGAACATGGGTTCCAGAACAACCAGTTCGAACAACTTAGGAATTGCACTAAGTAAGGTAATGCCGCGATAGTTGTCGATATCCTTCCTGTCTCCTTTTTTGTACACTGGGAACATATAAGAAGATTTCCTGATAACAGGAAATACTCCAGTCGTGAGTGACTGTTGAAACAGTTGACATAAGGGTGTTGCAAATACCACTGGAACATTTCTTCAAGACGACAGCGGGGATGCCATCGGGTCCAGGAGAATATGAAGACATCATTTTAACGATAGCCATTCAGTAAAAACCATTCAAGCGAAGAGGTTGTGTTTCGATTGTACTGGCTCGTGAGTTAACGGCTGATACCGAGACAATTCTAAGCTTCAGGTAGTTAAACTGCCCATAGCAAACGTAATATTCGGGGCGTTTCCCGACTGGAAAGCTAGCAACGAAGGCCATCCCGTTCATACGCACAGAGGTGTAGAAACACAGAGGTGCGAGAGCATAGAAGTGACGAGTCACAGAGGTGCCATCGCATAAAGGTGCGAAGACGAAGGGGCGCAAAGGCACAAAGGTGCTAAAGCAACCCAGTGCTGATCTACCAGGTACCAGAATTTGTACGCTGCGTAGGATCAAAAGAGACGGCATATATCGCGAGGTGCTACACTGCAAGCATCGCATTTGATCGCCACCAAGAGCAAAAGCACTGTACCTGGGGTCAGGTACAGGCAGCACAGCAAGTGCAGTGGTGTTCACAACGACGGCAGAGCAACTGAGATAGCAGTAAACGACAGAAGACTGCCAATTGGAAACAGCAGAAGACTGCCAATTGGAAATCGTTGGAAGAGCTTCACGTCGTTCTTCACGATAAAGGAACAGAGACATCAGCTACAAGGTAGATTTAATTTAATTTATTTTTTATTTCTTATATCTGAAATTTTACTAAACATAAGTTTTTATTTTGGTATTATTAATTTACAAAAAAATTTAATGTAATGGATGATCTTATGGAAGATCATCCGAATCCGATTCCGGATACTAGTAAGAGTTTAAATACTCCGAGGGCTAAACATTATCCACAGGGTACCACTGGGCCATGGATAGTCTATCTTCGAAAAAAAGAAAAGATTTTAAATTTGATGCAAATTACCAAGGATTTGACATCACATTTCTCTGAAGTTAAAGAAATATGTAAAGTTAATAGAGATAAAATTCGAGTTGTTGTCAATGACTTGAAACAGGCGAACGAAATTGTAACCTGTAAATTATTTTCTGTTGAATATCGAGTTTACATTCCATCGAAGGAGGTGGAAATTGACGGTGTCGTGACTGAAGCAAGTCTGACGGCCGATGATTTACTTAAAAATGGAGTTGGTCGTTTTAAAAACTCCATGCTTGAGGGAGTTAAGATACTCGAGTGCAAGCAATTGTACTCAGCATCTATTGTCGATGGAAAAAAGTCGTATCGTCCCTCAGATTCGTTTCGTGTAACATTTGCCGGATCTGCGTTGCCTAGCCATGTCTATATCGATAAAATTCGTCTTCCTGTTCGGCTTTTCGTACCGCATGTTATGAATTGCACGAACTGTAAAAAATTCGGGCATACAGCTACTTACTGTAGTAATAAGTCCAAATGTATCAAATGTCAAGGGCCTCATAAGGATAATCTTTGCGATAAAAATGTTGAAAAATGTGTTTATTGTGGGGAGAGACCTCATGATGATCTTTCAGTATGCGCTGCATTTAAGTTGCGTAAAGACAAAATGAAGCTTTCTTTAAAAGCACGGTCTAAGCGCACATATGCAGAAATGCTTAAAACGGTCATACATGTCTCCCCCTTGGAAACCGAAAACGGTTTTTCAAATCTTATGGAGCCAGAGGAATCTGACTCCGACGGAAATAGTGAAGATACCTCGTTTGTCACTCCTCAAGGGTCTGTTAAGAGGAGATTAACAAACCACAAAATACCTAAAAAGACACCTAAAATTACATCTTCAAAAAAAGATCCCCGTGTTAAAGCTAAAAAGCCAAATTTAAAACCAAAAACTGTGCCTCCTGGTTTGTCAAATTCACAAACCAATCCAGAAACTAGCTCAAGGAAAGACAATAATCCAGTGGGCTCCGTTTCACATTCACCAACAGGATTACTTAAGTTTTCGGAAATTGTAGAATGGATTTTCGCAGCATTCAATATTTCTGAACCTCTAAAGACTATCATAACGGCATTCCTTCCAATAGCTAGAACTTTTTTGAAACAGTTATCAGCTCAATGGCCAGTTCTTTCAGGTTTTGTATCATTTGATGGATAATTTATCATCCGCCGCAAATGATTCAATCACTGTCCTGCAGTGGAATTGTCGAAGCATCATGCCAAAACTTGATTCATTTAAAGTTTTGTTACATAGTCAAAAATGTGATGTATTTACTTTGTGCGAAACATGGCTTACATCAAACATAGCCTTAAGTTTTAATGACTTTAACATTATACGTCTCGATAGAGACTCTCCGTATGGTGGAGTGCTTTTAGGAATTAAGAAATGTTATTCCTTTTATAGATTAAATATTCCTTCGACTTCTAGAAGTTGTTGCTTGTCAAATAAACATTAAAGGAAAGGACATTTGCATTGCTTCAGTATATATTCCTCCAAGAGCTCAAGTTGGACAACGACAGCTTAATGAAATTGTCGAAGCCCTTCCTGCTCCACGTTTGATTTTAGGAGATTTCAATTCGCACGGAATGATGTGGGGTTCCGTTTACAATGATAGCAGATCATCCTTAATATATAATATTTGCGACAATTTTAGCATGACGGTACTAAATATGGGTAGCATGACACGGATCCCAAGACCTCCTGCACGTCCAAGTGCATTAGATTTATCTCTTTGCTCGACTTCAATTCGACTAGATTGCACCTGGAAAGTATTTCCTGATTTACACGGTAGCGATCATTTACCAATCATCATCTCAATTAGCAGTAACAAAGGCATTGCTAATTCAGTTAATATTCCATATGATTTGACAAAAAATATTGACTGGATTAAATACCAAAGTAATATTTCAAGTGCCTTAACTTCAATGGAAGAGCTCCCCCCACTTGAAGAATATGACTTCCTCGTTTGTTCGATTCTGGAGGCCGCAGAACAAGCCCAAACCAAACGATTTCTTGGTCCATCGTCTAACAGAAGGCCTCCAAACCCTTGGTGGGACAAAGAGTGCTCAGATGCTAAGCACGCGAAACAAAATGCCTTCAAGACGTTTTTAAAACGAGGAGGAGGAACTCCTCAGAATTTTGAAAAATTCTTGACTTTAGAAACCAAGTACAAGAGCATACTTCGGGCCAAGAAATGTAGCTATTGGAGACATTTTGTCGAAGGTTTGTCAAGAGAAACCTCAATGAGCACTCTTTGGAATACGGCCAGACGAATGAGGAATCGTAACGTAGGAAATGAGAGTGAGGAATACTCGAACCGATGGATATTTGATTTTGCGAGGAAAGTTTGTCCAGATTCTGTTCCTACGCATAGCATTATTAGGGAATCTTTTTCAAATAATGGTTCCATTGATAGCCCCTTTTCTATGATGGAATTTTCCATAGCACTCATGTCTTGTAACAATAACGCTCCTGGGTTGGACAGAATTAAATTCAACTTGGTGAAGAATCTGCCCGACCTCGCAAAAAGACGTTTGTTGGAATTGTTCAACAAGCTTCTTGAGCAAAATATTGTTCCACCTGACTGGAGGCAAGTGAAAGTTATCGCCATTCAAAAGCCGGGGAAACCAGCTTCCAATCACAACTCATATAGACCCATCGCGATGTTGTCCTGCATCAGAAAATTGTTCGAAAAAATTATTCTACGACGTCTCGACACTTGGGTCGAGACGAACGGTTTGTTGTCAGATACTCAGTTTGGCTTCCGTAGAAATAAAGGGACGAATGATTGCCTTGCATTACTTTCGTCTGACATCCAAATTGCCTTCGCTCAAAAGCAACAAATGGCATCTGTATTTTTAGACATTAAAGGAGCATTTGATTCAGTTTCCATTGATGTTCTTTCAGACAAGCTTCACCAACATGGACTCCCAGCGGTTATAAATAATTATTTGCACAACCTTTTGTCAGAGAAACGCATGCATTTTTCACATGGCGATTTGGTAACATTCAGAATTAGCTACATGGGTCTACCGCAAGGCTCTTGCCTCAGTCCGCTCCTCTATAATTTTTACGTAAATGACATTGACAGCTGTCTAGTATCCCCATGTACACTAAGACAATTGGCAGATGATGGCGTAGTTTCAGTTACTGGACCCAAAGCTATTGATCTGCATAAACCATTGCAAGATACCTTAGATAACTTGTCCGATTGGGCTGTTCATCTTGGTATCGAATTCTCTGCGGAGAAAACAGAGTTAGTCGTCTTTTCAAGAAAGCATGATCCCGCGCAGCTTCAGCTCCATATGATGGGAAGAATGATCCAACAGGTATTGACTTTCAAATACCTCGGGGTGTGGTTTGATTCCAAATGCACGTGGGGAGGACACATTAGGTTTCTGATAACAAAATGCCAACAAAGAGTAAATTTTCTTCGAACAATAACCGGATCTTGGTGGGGTGCTCATCCGGAAGATCTAATAAAATTGTATCAGACAACGATACTTTCAGTGATGGAATATGGATGCGTTTGCTTTCGTTCCGCTGCAAACTCTCATATTATCAAATTAGAGCGAATTCAATATCGTTGTTTGCGAATTGCTTTAGGCTGCATGCATTCGACACATACAATGAGTCTTGAAGTTCTGGCGGGAGTTCTTCCATTGAAGGATCGTTTTTGGGAGCTTTCGTCGCGACTGCTAATAAGATGCGAGGTACTGAATCCCCTAGTTATTAATAACTTCGAAAGGCTAGTTGAGCTTCAATCTCAAACAAGATTCATGACTGTATATTTTAACCATATGTCACAGGAAATCAACCCTTCAAGATATATTCCTATCCGTGTCAGCCTCCTAAATGTCCCTGACTCAACTTTATTTTTCGACACATCCATGCAGCGCGAAGTGCGTGGAATTCCGGAACACCTACGCTCGTTGGAAATCCCAAAAATATTTACAAGTAAGTTCAGGCATATCGACTCTGAGAAAATGTTTTACACGGACGGATCGCGAATTGAAGAAGCGACAGGGTTTGGTATGTTCAACAATAATGTTTCGGTCTCCTTTAGGCTTCAAGAACCTGCATCTGTTTATATAGCAGAGTTAGCAGCAGTTCATTATAGTTTGAGTATAATCGTCACATTATCTCCAAACCATTATTTTCTTTTCACAGATAGTCTGAGTGCAATTGAAGCCATTCGCTCAAAGGCTGCTGGCAAAAATGAACCTTTTTTCTTGGGCAAAATAAAACAGTGCCTGAACGTCATATTGAATAATAATTATCAAATCACAATAGTTTGGGTTCCGGCTCATTGCTCCATTCCAGGCAATGAAAGAGCCGATATTTTAGCCAAACGTGGTGCTATTGAGGGTGAAATTTATGAGAGACCAATTGCTTTCAATGAATTCTATAGCCCGTCTCGCCAAAGAACACTTGCCAGCTGGCAAGCTTCTTGGGATAAAGATGATCTGGGTCGGTGGATGCACTCAATTATTCCTAAAATATCGACAAAGGCATGGTTCAGGGGACTGGATGTGAGTAGAGATTTCATTCGTGTGATGTCCAGACTCATGTCCAATCACTACACGTTAGATGCACATCTCCTTCGAATTGGACTTTCCGAGACTAATCATTGTGCTTGTGGCGAAGGTTACCGCGATATTGACCATGTTGTTTGGACATGCGTGGAGTATCGTGATGTCAGATCTCAACTAATAAATTCCTTGCGTACCCAAGGTAGACTATCCAATGTCCCAGTTCGCGACATTCTTGCTTGTCGTGACGTTCCTTACATGAAACTTCATTAAGTCCATTGGAGTTCCAATTTAAATTTTATTTTATGTTAGATTGTTTTCTCTTCCATGAGCTCAACCAATAGCCAGCTATCTTATATTAAATAAAAGTGATGAACTGATACAAACAAACCTGAAATAGTTATAAGATCATGTACAAAATAAATGTATTTCATTTAATGTAATTTATAATAGCAACTCGCTTGATAAAAACAGTGTTTAGATTAACTAATGAATACCAACATACTAATAGGATATTCGAAATGTATTAGGTTTAAAGTACTATGTATTGTAGATGCCACGGCGAAGAAAAACTTATGTATATTGCCTATGAAATAAACGTATTTATGGAAAAAAAAAAAAAAAAAAATTTTAACGATAGCCTTTTGTACAGAGCTAATATCAACATTGATGAAATTCAATGACTGACTCAAAACAGGAACGTTCCGTGCTGCCTGGGAGATTTGATCCGCTGTTAAAATATCTCTAGAAAAAAACCCAGAGAATTTTTTCCTAAACATGTCGCAGGTTTCTTGCAAGCTAGAAGTCGGTTATCCGTTTTTCTTCCGCTAGAACCAATTACGGTCACAACGAGCCTTACGTCAGTATGTGCCGTCTATTTAATCATTGCTCAAATGTATTCGATTTTCGCTTAACTCATAACACCATAAAGAATTTGTTTGTAAAATTTTTGTCACTCTAGTTATTAGTATTAGTATTAGAGATAGGAATGGTTTCTGTGTGGAGTTGTAACCTATGTAATTAAAGGAAATTTATCATTTGGATAATCATAATCTGTTGGTACAAAAGATGAGAGGTTTTATGCCTACTGGAGAAAAAGAGCTAAAAATTTGGTGTTGTTTAGTTCTAAATAAACAAATAAACTCCGAAACCGGAAGTACCAGTCATGTGATCTTCGAACTTGATTCACAATTCAACGGCAGCTTTAGAACGAACCTAAGCTCGATGAAATCGGTTCAGCCATTTCTGAGGAAATTGAGTGGTAAAAAAGAAACCGTGATATGACGCTTACGTCATTTTTACTCTTATATCTCCGGAAGTCCCAGCCATTTGATTTTCGAACTTGATCCACAATTCAATAGTAGCTTTCAAATGAGCCTAGACGTGTTAAAATCGGGTTAGGCCATCTCCGAGAAAATTGAGCGGTAAAAAAACAAGCAGCGTCAACCTGAGTCGATTGGTATATAATAACATGAGTCCTCGAGGCTCCCTTTGAAAGTCGGGTTTTCCATCAATTCTAATACCTTTCTAAAAAGAAAAGCTAAGCAATAGTTTCATCGATCAAGCAAAAATGTTGCTAAAGACTGTCCCAGAATGTATGGACGCAAACAAAAACCGCTGCCATTTCGCAATGGTTCAGAATCTGTCAATTTTTATGGCTGCATCCTGTTGTTTACACTCTTCTCTAACCACTTGTGCAGTTGTTTTTCCGTTTTCATTAGTTTGTTTCGAAATGCGTGGACTTTCAGCAGAACAGCGTCGAAAAATTGTATACAAATATGGCGCACAGAACGCGGACTGTCACTGAGAAAGATAGAAAAATGGAAGGAGTAAGTGAAGAAGCCGTGCGAAATGCAATCAGGAAGTTTGGTGAGGATAACACCTTTGAGGATAAACCGAAAACGGGTCGAAAAAAAGGTCCTGCTAACCCTCAGTTGGATAAACGTAAACTGAAGGCGTTCGAGCAAAAGAAGGAGGTTTCAGTTCGGGATGTGATTAAAAAAGTGGGCACTTCGAAATCAAATATTCTTCGTGTTAAAGAACGTTTGAATCTTCGAACCTAAAAGAAGCAGAAACAACCAAAACGTAGTCCAAAACAAGATGCATCGATCAGGCCGAGGGTTCGAAAGCTGTACAATACGATTCTTGCTGGACATTTGAACTGCATAATCATGGACGACGAAACCTACGTGAAACTCGATTACAAATCCTTGCCGGGACCACAATATTATACGGTTAGAGAAGGGTAAGTGTTAAACCAGTCCTAGATATCGATTGAAGTGGAAAAATTTGGTAAGAAAGCTTTGGTCTAGCAAGCAATTTGTAGCTACGGTAAGATTTCGAAACCCTTCGTCACCACTGCTTCAATGAACAGCGAAATATACATCAAGGAATGTTTACAAAAACGACTTGTACCCATGATTCGAAGCCACAAGGATCCTGTTGTCTTCCGGCCAGATCTTTCTTCTTGTCACTACTCGAAATCAACGGTAGAATGGTAAACTACCAAAAATGTCACTTTCGTCCCAAAAGGCATGAATCCACCATGAATCCGACCAATTGAGGAATTTTAGGCATTAACAAAGGCGCATATTAGGAAACATGTCTCGGCACCCGAAACCATTCAACAGTTTGAACAAGATTGGAAAAAAGTGTCGCCAAGAAGTCTGTTCGGAATTTAATGAGAAACGTTCGCAGGAAGGTGCGCCAGCTAGTCTACAATGGCTAAGTAGCAAATATTGAGAATAATATTCTGTTGTTGTAGTCTAATATCATCAGTATATCGAATAAAATTTGAATATCTAACATTGGTTAATTATTTACAGCGAAATCAAAGTGCGTCCATACTTTCTGGGACAGTCTTTAGTCGTATCAGAACTAGTTGCGAATTGCTACTTGGGATACGTTATATCACATAATCTCCAAAGTTCAAGATGATTGGATCATAGGTTCAAGTGCATTCAGTTAACATTTTCAATTTTTCACCAATTTGAACTAAATTTCTAACAATCTCACATTCGCTTGGACATATTATATACAATGACTTTTATTATAATATATGCTCGGTTGAGAATAAAATAATAATAAATTACTATGCTGCTCTTTTATTGTAGATAGAAAAGCATTATCGTTTGTGATTAAGTTTCAACTAGTTTACTTGAAAACAAGTTATTTCAAAGTTATGTAAAAATAAGTTGTTTCACCATGACACTGCAACGTAACGACAACTTATTTTAAACCGAATTCTAATATGTTGCTAGTCACTTGTAGAAACTGCGATTTTTGAGTCACGCAAGTGGTTAGATGTTAGTAAGAATCACTCAAATTTCTTGTTGCAAGCTAGTCACAAATGAGCTGACGTAACAAAAATTGTTACTTGAAATGGGAGGCCTAGGAAAAATATTAAAATACAGAATAACAAACAAAAATCGTTCCTTGGGATGGGAAGCCTAAGAAAAATATGAAAATACAGAATAACAACCAAAAATTCTTCTTTGGAATGGAAAGCCAAGGAAAAATATGAAAATATAGAATAACAAAAAAAATTGTTTCTTTGGAATGGAAAGCCAAGGAAAAAAATGAAGATACAGAATAACAAACAAAAATTGTTCTTTGGAATGGAAAGCCAAGGAAAAAAATGAAGATACAGAATAATAAACAAAAATTGTTCCTTGGGATGGGAAGACTAGGAAAAATATGAAAATACAGAATAACAAACAAAAATTGTTCTTTGAAATAGAAAGCCATGGAAAAAAATGAAGATACAGAATAACAAACAAAAATTGGTCCTTGGGATGGGAAGCCTAGGAAAAATATGAAAATACAGAATAACAAATAAAAGTTGTTCCTTGGGATGGGAAGCCTAAGAAAAATATGAAAATACAGAATAACAAACAAAAATTGTTCTTTGAAATGGAAAGCCAAGGAAAAAAATGAAGATACAGAATAACAAACAAAAATTGTTCCTTGGGATGGGAAGACTAGGAAAATTATGAAAATACAGAATAACGAACAAAAATTGTTCTTTGGAATGGAAAGCCAAGAAAAATTATGAAAATACAGAATAACAAACAAAAATTGTTCCTTGGGATGGGAAGACTAGGAAGAATATGAAAATACAGAATAACAAACAAAAATTGTTCCTTGGGATGGGAAGACTACGAAAAATTTGAGAATACAGAATAAAAAACAAAAATTGTTCTTTGGAATGGAAAGAAAAGAAAAAATATGAAAATACAGAATAACAAACAAAAATTGTTCCTTGGGATGGGAAGACTAGGAAGAATATGAAAATACAGAAAAACAAACAAAAATTGTTCCTTGGGATGGGAAGCCTAGGAAAAACCTGTTTTAATCCACCTAGTGGTGTAGTGATGCCTTTCTCATGTACATATAACATTGTGGTATTCTATTCAAAATTTTTCTCTTCGATTTTTGAAAGAAACCAAGAGATTGTTTGTGCATAACATACAGAATAAAACAGTGCTTTGCTCGTGTAGGTCATCCTTAAGAAAACGAAGTGGGTTCACTATTATATGCACTTCCGGCACCGGAACCCGAGAACCGGTATAATTAAAGTCGGTTCGACGGCCACCAACTAACATGACATACAAACTCTACTAGCACGCACTCTAAATTACGATTTAAATGTTTGTTTGCAATGTTGTTTCGCCGGTTTAAGTGACGGTGTACAATATTGAACACACTTTACCCTATAACTGCGGAACCGGAAGTCGGATCCGGATGAAATTCAGGAATTCCGTATGGGACCACGAGACCTTTCATTTGAATCTTAATTTGTGGAAATTGGTCAAACCATCGCTGAGAAAAGTGAGTGAGATCTATTTTGGTATTTATGACCACTATTTCCGTTACATCCGGAACCGGATACCGGGAGCCAGGATAGCCGGAATCGGTTTGTTTAGTTGCCTACTGATAATGACTATCGATTTCTGTAGTTTTGAGACCAGTTTAGGAATTTTTTTACATTTTTTGTTTCGCCGGTTTAAATGGCGGTGTACAATTTTGAACACACTTTACCCTATAACTCCGGAACCGGAAGTCGGACCCGGATGATATTCAGGAATTCCGTATGGGACCACGAGACCTTTCATTTGAATCTAAGTTTGTTAAAATCGGTTAAGCCAGCTCCGAGAAAACCTAGTGAGATTATTTGACACACACACATACACACATACATACACACACACACACACACACACACACACACACACACACACACACACACACACACACACACACACAGACATTGCTCAGCTCGATGAACTGAGTCGAATGGTATATGACACTTGGCCCTCCTGGCCAATTTTCACTACTCGGTTTTTCAAGTGATTGCATAATTTTTCTATATGAGAAAGGCAAAAATGAAAATACAGAATAACATACAAAAATTGTTCCTTGGAATGGAAAGCCAAGGAAAAAAATGAAGATACAGAATAACAAACAAAAATTGTTCCTTGGGATAGGAAGACTAGGAAAAATATGAAAATACAGAATAACAAACAAAAATTGTTTCTTTGGGATGGAAAACCTAGGAAAAAAATGAAGATACAGAATAACAAACAAAAATTGTTCCTTGGGATGGGAAGCCTAGGAAAAAGATGAAAATACAGAATAACAAACAAAAATTGCTCCTTAAAATGGGAGGCCTAGGAAAAATATGAAAATACAGAATAACAAACAAAACTTGTTCCTTGGGATGGGAAACCTGAGAAAAATATGAAAATACAGAATAACAAACAAATATTTTTTCTTTGGAATGGGAATCCAAGGAAAAATATGAAAATGGTTTTCAGCCACTATGCAGTGCCACTTCGTTTCATCAGGTAACTTTCTTGCATCTTCAGAGTAGCTCAATAGTAGAGCAGTTCCATTAATTGGAATGTACTGGTATTATATTCTCAAACTGTTTTTCGTAGGATATTAATGACAAGGCAAACTAATATAATAGCAATTTTATGTCATAACAAAGCAAATGAAGTACACTTGCTCAGACTGATCGAGCTTCCAGAAGAATCGAATGATGATGACATCGTCATAAGATTGGAGAAACAGGATCTCGTATTGCACGAAAAAGCACTTATGGGCGGCAACCAGTTAATAGCCAACAATAATTTAAACCTAAGCAGGAAATAAAAAAAACAGTTTTACGAAAACGAATCGTAAATCGTAGTCCTACAACTAGAGCTAAAGTTGGCCTAATGATTCATATTTCACTGCTCCCCCCACCTGCTCGGTATTACTCAGACCAGTCGGATCTACCGCCAATGGTTCACACAACCAGAAACCGCAGTAAATGTCAGCAATATTATTCACCAACATATGCATCTGTGTATATGCGCGGTTGTTTTCCTGCCGCTAAGCGGTTGGTAATGAAAATTGACCTCGCTCGGAATACTTCGTTATCCTCACACGAAATTCAAAATCGAAAGTCATCCCGTCGACGCTCTACACGTTCGGTGTAAATTTATCTACTCGGTCAATGGTTTAAAATAACACCGGTACTGAAAATTTAACGACAGCATAAACAACTTGATAGTGAAAGTCTGACCCACTTCTCGAGGAGTAGGAGAAGGAGGAGGAGTGTCTTGGCAGTTTTTGATCCAACTAGTGAACCGCTGTTTTGAGCGCGAACAAAGAATAAACGCGGTATTCCAAACACTCTCAAGGCCGCCATCAACCGCCAATCCTCCGACAATCGTCGTTCATCGGAATAATCGTTCCGCTGAAGAATACAACGCAACACTTTAAAAAGCATCATTTTTTTCTTCTCTCAGGTGTTCCTTCGCTTTGACTGTGCCGGTCGGTCGACTCGGATAGCAATTAAAAAAAATATTAATTCAGCACGGGTAACAAAAGATTCAGTGATGACGAAAATTTACCCCGCAGTCACATCATCTTCAGTGCACACAGATTATGCAACAGAGCATCATCATCATCATCATCATCATCATCATCATTTACTCGGCCTGCCAGTACCGATTTGGTAACTCATTAGTCTATGTTGAATATGACTTCATCCAGTTTGTGACTTTTGAAGTGATTCTAATTTTCGGCCGGTTGGAGCTGTGCTGAGGCAGAAAAGTGCTGTTTGATTGCCCTCCAGGAACGAGAAAAAAAATGAATAAATAAAAATGATGCTCCTCCGCTCTCGAGTAATGTTGCATAAATGATTGACGTTTTCTCCATTTAGATTTGGCCTGTGCTTATTAAAGTCTTCACTACAAATTCGACTGCTCTGCTCGATGCGATAATTCAAAGTTTACCGTTTACAGTTTTACCAAAAGTCGTTTCAGGTTGGCAAAAGTCCGACTCTGGTATGTGTGGCTTTTTTGCATTTGTTGGTCGTCCACCGAAGAGCACAACGAAACGACCGAAAAACTATACTTTCTTTTTTTTATTTATTTTTCCTTTCGAACACACATTCACTCTCCATCCCGAAGCCGACCGTCATAATCGTTGTCGTCATTATCATCCGGGTGAGTGCATCGAGGCGCTGTGATTCGTCGACCGGCAGAAAGCTGAAGGCTGCTGTCGTCAATCGGGATGCTTTTTGATATGCAACTTTTGTTGTTTTTTTTCCTCCCCACTTTTGATTCTGCATAATGTTGTAGAAGCTCATTGCTATGCTCCGGGGAAGTATTTCATGATGAAACGGTCGAAAACCAGTTTCAGCCGCTCGCGCGCTGGTGATGACAGGATGTCATTTTTGAATACTGTTTTTTTTCTTCTTCGAACTCGGAAAACGTTTTCATCCGAAACGATTTGATTGCACAGCTCTATCGATGGCATGGGTACAGTGAACACACCAAATTGAGTTTAATTTCTTGGCACTCGTTTTTAATTGCCTACCCTTGAAAAGGTCGAGAAAAAAATTATTTTTTGATTTACACGAAAGAGGCTCCTCTGAGAACAATAATACTAATTGATGGGTATAAGCCACATTAGGATTCTTAATAGTAGCCTCCATACATGAGATGAAAGATGAAAACAATGAGATAAACCAGCGTTATTAGTCTTGATTATATAAAATTCTAGAATCCAATAATGACATCGTATATCTTGAATCCAAATTTGAAAATCAATTGAAACCCAGGACTCTGGGAAAGGGTCATTCCTATAAAATACTAATTTTAAACCGTCCGGAGTCTATGCAAAGGATTTTGTTATCATGTCAGAAAGTAGCCCAGTCGAATGCTGAAACAGAACCATACATAGAATCGCAAAACTACTTAATTTTAAGTACTTTCTACCAAACTACGGAATTCAATTTAGTAACCTTATTTTAGGTAAAGTTGTTTTAGGTAGTTTCCATTATGCATTTGCAAAAATATACTGAAAAGTTAGTTACATCTACTCAACGGTTGGGCCGTATGGACTCAATTTTAGGTTAAAGGCACATTACTTAATTTTAGCTTATTGAACGAAACTGTCTTGCTGTTGGGTGGTTTTACTCGTTGTGTGTTAAGAATAATAGACAGATAAGGTACCAAAAATTCAAGCCGAAAAGAGGTTAACGGTTTGCATAAACTAAAAAAAACTTTCCGTCTTCGACTCATTAATGCGTTAGCAGTTTATGTTAAGCTACCACGCTACTTCGCAGTTCCACAGAATTCGCTAAGAAAATTGGATTGTGAATTATTATCAAATTGTTCACAGAAGTCATTAATAACGAATTATGAATCATGAATCATGAATCAGGAATCAGGAATCATGGTGTAATAAATAATGAAATTATGAATCGTAATTAGTTAATCATAAATCATATACCTGGAATCATGAAACACGAAAAGGTGTTCTTGAGTCTGGAAGCTAAAGTCTGGAGTTTGGAGTCTTGGGTCCGAACCTCGATTTTAGGAGTTTGAGTCTTGAGCATTGCGCCCTAAGTTTTGAGGCTTAACTCTTGGTGACAACATTCTACTAACAGCTCAAACAGAAATTTAGTTAATTCTTGGGCCTTGAGCTGTAAATATTGAGTCTTGAATCTCATGTCTTAAATCGTAAGTCTAGTGCCTGAGTCTTAACTCTCGAATCTCGAGTCTCAAGTATTGAGTCATGAATCATGAGTCATGAGTCCTGAGTCCTGAGTCTTGAGTCTTGAGTCTTGAGTTTGAGTCTTGAGTCTTGAGTCTTGAGTCTTTAGTCTTTAGTCTTTAGTCTTCAGTCTTTAGTCTTTAGTCTTTAGTCTTTAGTCTTTAGTCTTTAGTCTTTAGTCCTTAGTCTTTAGTCTTTAGTCTTTAGTCTTTAGTCTTTAGTCTTTAGTCTTAAGTCTTTAGTCTTTAGTCTTTAGTCTTTAGTCTTTAGTCTTTAGTCTTTAGTCTTTAGTCTTTAGTCTTTAGTCTTTAGTCTTTAGTCTTTAGTCTTTAGTCTTTAGTCTTTAGTCTTTAGTCTTTAGTCTTTAGTCTTTAGTCTTTAGTCTTTAGTCTTTAGTCTTTAGTCTTTAGTCTTTAGTCTTTAGTCTTTAGTCTTTAGTCTTTAGTCTTTAGTCTTTAGTCTTTAGTCTTTAGTCTTTAGTCTTTAGTCTTTAGTCTTTAGTCTTTAGTCTTTAGTCTTTAGTCTTTAGTCTTTAGTCTTTAGTCTTTAGTCTTTAGTCTTTAGTCTTTAGTCTTTAGTCTTTAGTCTTTAGTCTTTAGTCTTTAGTCTTTAGTCTTTAGTCTTTAGTCTTTAGTCTTTAGTCTTTAGTCTTTAGTCTTTAGTCTTTAGTCTTTAGTCTTTAGTCTTTAGTCTTTAGTCTTTAGTCTTTAGTCTTTAGTCTTTAGTCTTTAGTCTTTAGTCTTTAGTCTTTAGTCTTTAGTCTTTAGTCTTTAGTCTTTAGTCTTTAGTCTTTAGTCTTTAGTCTTTAGTCTTTAGTCTTTAGTCTTTAGTCTTTAGTCTTTAGTCTTTAGTCTTTAGTCTTTAGTCTTTAGTCTTTAGTCTTTAGTCTTTAGTCTTTAGTCTTTAGTCTTTAGTCTTTAGTCTTTAGTCTTTAGTCTTTAGTCTTTAGTCTTTAGTCTTTAGTCTTTAGTCTTTAGTCTTTAGTCTTTAGTCTTTAGTCTTTAGTCTTTAGTCTTTAGTCTTTAGTCTTTAGTCTTTAGTCTTTAGTCTTTAGTCTTTAGTCTTTAGTCTTTAGTCTTTAGTCTTTAGTCTTTAGTCTTTAGTCTTTAGTCTTTAGTCTTTAGTCTTTAGTCTTTAGTCTTTAGTCTTTAGTCTTTAGTCTTTAGTCTTTAGTCTTTAGTCTTTAGTCTTTAGTCTTTAGTCTTTAGTCTTTAGTCTTTAGTCTTTAGTCTTTAGTCTTTAGTCTTTAGTCTTTAGTCTTTAGTCTTTAGTCTTTAGTCTTTAGTCTTTAGTCTTTAGTCTTTAGTCTTTAGTCTTTAGTTTTTAGTCTTCATTCTTTAGTCTTTAGTCTTTAGTCTTTAGTCTTTAGTCTTTAGTCTTTAGTCTTTAGTCTTTAGTCTTGAGTGTTTAGTTTTTAGTCTTTAGACGTGAGTCATGAATCATGAGTCATGAGTCATGAGTCTTGAGTCTTGAGTCTTGAGTTTTGAGTCTTGAGTTTTGAGTCTTGCGTCTTGAGTCTTGATTCACGAGTCTTTAATTTGAGTCTTGAGTATTAAGTCTTCAATCTTGAGTCTTGTGTCCTGAATATTGAGTGTTGAGTCTTGAATCATAAGTCGTGGGTATGAACTTTTAGTTTTGATGTTTGAGTCTTGGGTATTGTGTCTCGAGTTTTGAATCCTTAGTTTCGAGTCTGGATTCTCGCTCAAGTCACGAGTCTTGAGTTTTGAGTGTCGAAAAAAGAGCTTCGAGTTTCAAGTCTTGAGTCTGATTAACTCGTTATTAGTTTATTGGGAGAACGGAACTGGAGCTTGACTTTTCTCATTTCTTTCTCCAATAGGCATAAAACCTCCTCACTTTTTTCACCAACAGAGGTATATAAGTTTATTGCTATCTAAACTTCAAACCTTACTATATATCGCTATAAAATACTATATGAAATATTGAGTCTTGAGCTATGAGTATTTAATCTTGATTTGCTTTGAGTCTTGGCTTTAAGTCTTGGGTTTCGAGTGTTTGAACTCGAGTTTTGAGTCATCAATCTAAATCACAAAGAATGAATTATGGTTTATCCATAATCCTTTTTTTATAGAAAAAGAGAAATTTTACTGAGAACGGACGCGACCACTTCTGTTAATTGAATTAAAAGTTGTTTTTTTCTGGTCATTTTTTGCTTATAAAATATTTATTCCACGGCCGTAATGTGAGATAAATATTTTAAAAGCAACAAATGACCAAAAACAGTCATCATTTATTCAGTCAAAAAAGAAAGAAAGATATAGCTCTGTTGAACGTTCGTATATTTGCTTAAATCAAACAGGTCCAATAAAAATTGTTTCTGTTACAACTGTTTGAGAATCTCTTGAATCCTGAGTATTGAGTCGTAAGTTTTGATTAATGAATTTTAATTTTGAGTTTTGATTCTTATGTCTTGAATCTACCGTATTCAGTCTTGGCCTATGAGATTTAAATCCAGATTTTGTACTTTGAGTTTTCATTCCAGTCTTGAATATTCAGTTTCTCGAGTCTCAACTCTCAAGTCACGAGTTTTGAATTTTGTTTGTCGAATCTTCCTTAGTTTCGAGTCTAAAGTCGTGAAGCTTATCAAATCCTTATCTTTTTATTGGGAGAAGACAAACGCCTACTGGAGCTGAACTTTTCTAATTTCTTTCTCCAACAGGCATAAAACTTAATTCGCCAACAAATTAACAAAGGCAGAAACCTTGATTGCAATCTAAACTTTAAACTTCAAAACTTTAAAATATTTCTAGGATATACTGTATGGAATCCTGAGCATTAAGTATTGAATCTAGAATCTCATATCCGTCTTCGAGTCTTGAGTTTTGAGTCTTGAGCTATGATTCTTGATTTTTGAATATTGATACTCGTGTCTTGAGTTTGGAGTTTGAATTTTGAGCCTTAAGGCTTGAGTTTTGAGTTTTTAAATTCGAGTTTCGAGTCTTGAATGATAGATCATGAAGAATGAATCATGGAGTATGCGCCATGAGACGAAAAACGTTCTTTATAGATAGCGAGACGCTATCGCTTTTTGAGAACGAAGTAAAGGCAGAGGCAACAAATTGATCTTTTATTAAAAAAAAAAGTTACAATCACAGATGGAATCGTTTCAAAACAAGATGAAAAAAATCAATCCTACAGTTGAATCAACGTTTGAATCACGTGACTACAATAGACAAAAGTTATTTGATCATCCGGTAGATAAGACCAACACCAAATCCAACAGCTATTAGCTTTTTTTGCAAAATTGCAATTTACCCAATGCGTCATATTTTTCCAAAACATACCTGACAGCATTCAGCCTGCTAGAGTGCTGCCACAGAAACACCATCAGAGGCGTGACATTAGAAAAAAAACTCTACTTACTGTTTGTATCATACGCCTCAGTAAGATTCGGTACCGAACTGAAACTGATCCATTTCGACGAAACGAATAAAAAAAACTGGTAATGGTAACTGTACACTACTCACACACATACACACTCTGTTCGCTGCTTTACCTCGTACGAGCGACGTTGAATAACACCCCCTCCAAAACTACATTCCGGTTTTGTTTTTCGAAGTCAAGTTCACGCCTGATCTAGACTGTAAGACCGGAATGCTCTACCTACCAGCTACGGTGCGGAATTAAAAGCTTTTTTTTTGAGTTAACAAACTACCGCCCAGGCAATTTGACCAGTCAAGTTGAACTTGGACGCTTGTATCAATCGGACATTTCAAGCGCTGCAGAGAACACTCAGCCCAATGAGTCGGCAAGTTCTGTCATTAGATTTTTGCATGCCACGTTGGCCGAACAAATTTCTGGTCCGCAACCATTCGGAAGCGCGCGTGATTTGAAGTTCACACCGTTTTGAGTCGGCGCGGTGTCAAGGTTTTGGGTGGTATCGCGACGACGGTGATGGTAGAGGAGGGAGGGGGGGTGGGGATAACTACAAGCACTCCAGCAGGCGTATGATTAACTTATCTACTATCAATTTTTCGTATTGTTGGTTGGCAGCTGAATGGCGTTTGTTAATTAAGTAGTTTAGCAGTCAACCAACCAGCATCAGCACAAACTGGCACGAATAAATAGAAGAAGAAGTAGAAAATAAACGCCACTCGATGTAGCGTTCGGCGGCCAGGAACTCGAGTAATTGGCGGTGAGGTGGCAGCCCGTGTGACACATCTAGTCACGTATAGTGCTTTTGAGTAGCTTCGTTCGGTTTTGCGGGTTATGATTTATTCACTCCTCCGATGCCTGCCTCTGGTCATGGTTGAAGGGAACTGCGGTACGGACGGAACGGCTAAAGACGGCTGCCATTCTTCGGAACTGACAAAATTACTATAATAATGAGTCATTTCAGGTTCGTTCGAAGCGAACCTTGAAACGGTCAACCCGTGGCCTTCAACCAGCTGATGAATCTTTGGTCAGGCGCAGTCATGGTCGGATTTTGCCACCAGCGCATCGGACAACTTTTGTGCATTCTGCATCGAAAAAAAAAACGGGAGATGTTATCTACACGGTCGATGTGGACTACACAGGTTGTTCTCAGATATCAAAAATGAAAACTTAAATTAACTGTTGCCATAATAATAATAATATAGTCTTATTAAAATAATTTCTGACACTAATTTGGACTTATTTATGACTCTAATTTATTCAGATTGATTCGGGTAGTTCACAAAAGCATGCACCAGCGTTTACGTTACATATTCTGAAATATTTCTCATACCAAGCGTATCGGTAATAATACATTTGAATTTGAGCATAGGTCACTATTTTGTCAATTACGTCACTTTAACGATTATATTTCCGAAACTCTAAATTTTAGCAGTAATAGTAATTTCCAAACGAACCTAAGGTAGTTGATATTGGTTCAGCCCTCTTCATCAAAATTGACGGCAAAAAAAACACAATGCGTTTTGTGGGTTACGTCACTTATCAGTGCAGTGGTGGGAAAAAATTAAAATTTCGAAAATCGCGACAGAAATTTTTCACAAGTGATTTCTAGACAAAAAAAAAATCATCGACCACAAAAATCACTACAGAAAAGTGCAGTACTGATTTTTCGACAACGTGAATCTCACTGAAACTGATTTCACATGGCAAAAAAATTCGCTATGAAAAGTTCACTAGCGAACATTCTGCTCGATGAGAAAGTACACAGAAGTAACAGGAGCGCAGACTACCGCTATGCCAATTCCAATACGCCATTCAAACATTGCGCCTGCTGTGTGTTTGAGACTTGCTGACGATGCTGCGCTCCTGTTACTTCTATGAATCAAATTCATTCTAAATAGTGTTTTATTAGGTTTAATCTAAATAGTAGTGTAATCAGCCAGCTAAATTAAAACCAGTCTTTCGTCGCTGAATTATCACTATTTGGAATGTCGCAAAAATATGTGTGTTCATATTAACCACGCTACGTGCATCGAAAATAACACAGTCATTTTTTTCTCAGTGGCGGTTCAATTGTGGATTTATTTAGCGGAGATTTTTTTTATTGATGAAAATATAATAATAAAATTCGTCATCAAGTTTCGCTGACACAAAAAATCACTTGTGAACTTCAAGGTTCAGAGTTATGTGGATGCTTGTTTCATGAATGAAAATATCGGAAGTGATCAGTTACTGAGTTTTTTTTTACTCTTGAACTGATTTTTCACGAGTGAAAGTGAAATGAACTATTTCTGATCATGATTTTCCCAAAACTGTCACGTATACCATTATATCTCTCGAGCCAAAAGTCACACCCATTCGATCTTCAAGGGCCTAATAGAAGCTTTACAACGAGCCTAAGTTTGTTGAAATCGGTTTAGCCATCTTCGAGAGAGTTGAGCACGACAAAAAATCGTTAAAAGTTGCACACATACAGAAATTTTCCGTGTACTAGTACGGCTCGTTTTTGTATGATTCATTTTTCAACTATACGTTAATTAAAACAAAAAGTTTAGCCCTTTTCAAAAGACAATCTAGATCAATGTTGGCAAAAAACTTTGCCTGCAGAGTGACTTTTGGGGCCAAAGTCTACGTGACCGAAAAGTTACACTAAAATCTGGAAGGGTACTGTCAACACTGAATAAGAGTTTTAACTCTTCTGTCATTCGCATCTCGGGTCGGAATAAACTACCTAACATTTATGTACTGTTGGGAATAGAACCCAGATAGGCTGGGCGTCCTACCCACCACATTGTGCCTATTTTCTTTTTTTAGATTATACCAGTTTGAATTCTGTTGTCATTTACTTTTGGTGTATGATGTACTTTCTAACTTTCTAACTTATGGGTTGAGAACCATGGAAGGCAATTGTATTGTCAATACGACTATAACTGTGCGCCATTGAAAATGATCATGTCTATTAAATCAGTTATTTATAGCCATACCTCTAAATAATCATATGAAAAGTTAGTTCCGAAAAAAAAAGTGTGTAAATAAGCTCAAGCCATTTCCTAACAGATGGCGTGATTTTTATTTCGTTGGAAAGTTACTGTCATACAGTTTCAGAAGCAGTATGTGTCTGTTAGCTAAAGTGTAAACAATAATACTTTTTATAAATTTAATCCGTATCTAATAAAAAAACAGATTGGAAAAATAACATGCGAATGCAACTATATAATGAAAACCGCGAAAATGTGTAGCTGCATAGACAGCAAAAGAAAAAAAAACCAAAATCTCAAATCAGCGTCTGACGGCAAAGCAGAGAGTAACGATAGACTTGCGGTTCAACGTTGTATGTGTTTTCTGGTGGACGGGTTCCCATAGAGATAGGACTATAATTGAATGCTGTGGCGGCCGAGTAAAACGAAGCATGCTCGGTTCTTCTAGTCAATTAGACTGTCTCTTTTTGTGTTTTGCCTTTCTAGTATAGAAAGGTTATGCAATCACTGTGAAAACCGACTTTTGAACCGAGCCCCGGAGAGTCGAGTGTCATATACCATTCGACTCAGTTCGTCGAGTACGCAAAATGTCTGTGTGTGTGTATGTGCGTAGGTGTGTATGTAACGTTTTTTTGCACTAACTTTTCTCGGAGATGGCTGAACCGATTTTTACAAACTGAATGAAAGGTCTCGTGGTTTCATACAAAATTCCTGAATATTATTTGGATCCGACTTCCGGTTCCGGAATTATGGGGTAAAATGTGCAAAAAATTGTGAGAATAAGTGCACTAACTTTTCTCGGAGATGGCTGAACCGATTTTCACAAACTTAGATTCAAATCAAAGGTCTTGTGATCTCATACAAAATTCCTGAATATTATTTTGATCCGACTTCCGGTTTCGGAGTAATTGGGTGAAATGTGCAAAAAAATCAAAATATATGTTCTAACTTTTCTCATAGATGGCGCGACCGATTTTCACAAACTTAGATTCTAATGAAAGGTCCTGTGGTCCCATACGTAATTCCTGAATTTCATCCGGATCCGACTTCCGGATCCGGAAATATAGGGTAGAGTGTGTTAAAAATTCTATACCATCACTGAAAAGAGCGAAAAACCGTAAAAAGTTTTCTAAATCGACCTCAATTCTTTTCCAATTGATAGTTTTCATCAGTAGACGGTCAAACAAACCAATTTCGGTAACTCTTTTAAAAATCGAAGAAAATTATTTTGAAGAATACCACATTATTATATACGATAGTATGATTGATATGAGAAAGGCATCATTACACCACTAGGTGGATTAAAACAGGTTTTTATATGTAGGGTTCAATGGTAAAACAATCTCTCGTCTCTTCGGTAACAGTTTCGCGGTTTTCATTACATAGTTGAATTCGCATGTAGTTTTTCTAATGTGTTTTAGTGTTAGATACTGATCAAATTTAAAAAAAAATAGCTCCAGACGGCTCTACGTTTTAACAAGACTAAAACGAATCATTGAATACTTTCTATATTATGAAAATGTTGAGTTTGGTGGCTAATTAAGTGTTTTTACTGGGAGTTCTTCTACGTTATTTCAGTATGAAGAAAGCAGCCGCCGAAAGTCGTCGGAATTTTGAGGAAGTGTAAGGTAGACGTGCTCTAGTTGAGCGAACGTGTCGGAAGTGGTTTGCACAAAAAGTTTGAAAATGAAAAATTGAAGAAATTGTTCGATCAAGACCCGTGGCAAAATCAATATCACTCGGATCTATTCAACCATACATTTGCCAACATTAAAAAGCAATATCTTTTGATCAAAATTGACTTGGACTGAATAAAAAAACAATTTTTTTAAGATTTTAGTATATTTCTTAATTATTGCCTTCAAAATAAACTCCTCTTTAACCAATACAGGGATTCCAGCGGTCAAACAAATTTTCCATACACTTGCCATAGGTCACGCCCGGGATGGCCTTCAGTTCTTTCAGCGAATTACTTTTTATGTCCTCGATCGAGTCATGGCGCGTTTCTCGAAGTGCATATTTTAGTTTTAAAAATAGAAAAAAAAATCACAGGGGGCCAAATCTGGCGAATACGGTGGTTGAGCGTTTCATACCCAAAACATTAACCAACATGTGCTGTGTCGATCCATAAGAGATGCCAAGATCTTCTGCTATCTCTCTAATGATAACACGACGATTCTGAAGTACAATTTTCTTCACTTTTTCGATGTTATAGTCGTTAACAGAGGTGGACAGGTGAGCAGCATGAATGCTTTTTGCTACTCAAACACTTGTGTTCTCGATAGAGTAGACTCCCCAAAACACTTCTGCAACATTTTTAATGATTCCGTCGCCGAAATACAAATTAAAACACAACATTTCAAGCGCAAATTTTTTTCCCATAGAAAAAATAGCCAAACAAATTTTTCGTGTCGTAAGCAAACAGCTGCCAAACAACACAAATGGTTATATCAAACTTAACAGGAATGTCTAAAGAAGATTGTACCAACCTAGGAAAGAAAAGTTACCGATTGGGTTTACGCGCACGATTCAAATGGACCAGTCCAGGTAAATTTTGATCGGAAGGTAAGAATGATCCGAGAGATAAGCAATTGGGTACCACACGAAATGAAGTCAAGGGACGTCGAATACCGTTTCGAACTGTGTTACTGTGGCGATGAAAGGTGGCTCTTCTACGATAATCCAAAACGTCGCGCAAAGTATGGATACTCCCGGCCATACATCATCATCATCGACGGCCGTTCATAATATTCATGACCTGAAGGTTATGCTCTGTATATGTTGAGACCAGCTGGTTGTAGTATATTATGAGCTTTCACGGCCCTTACCAAAATAGAAACAGTTTTGCTATGATCGGCGCTGTGTGGAGTTTATCAAGAGAGAATCGCAATTTCACAATCATCGCAGAAAATCGAATCGACTTAATGATTCTCATACCAGGTTACAATATTTCAAAACTCTTGTGTGGATCATTCACAGACATTTTCATAGACACAACTTATACAAAGGTTATATGCACATAGTTAGAATAAGCGGCAATAGTAAAATAATTATATATCAAGTATCCGCAGCCAGTATAGAATCGAATCGCAAAACAAGAATGAACGACCGTTTGTTGCTTCAGAGCGAATCTCCACAGCAGCGTGCTAACCCGTGATGCTCAGATGGGTCATCGAGAGCAGATCGCTCTCGCACTGGTGTTCATTCTATGTTGAATGAACCATACCGGTTTTTTGTTGCTGAGATGATGTCCGTCTCTTTTCGATGGCACTGAATGAATCGTGTGTAGAGTTGCTAGAGAACGTTCTTTGATACGATAAAAGCCATTCTTCCGCACCCACCGTATAGCCCGCATTGCCCTTTCCGATTACTACTTGTTTCGATCGATGCAGCTTGGCCTGGCTAACCAGCACTTCTCCTATTATGATGAAATCAAAAAATGGATCGGTTCGTGGATTGCGACCAAACCCAAACGACTTTGAATACACTGAGGTTTCTTTTTACCCGGGGGGATACGTACTACGTAAAAAATCGCCAAAAAAAACGCGTTACTTCGGAAATCCGCAAAATTTAAGATGTTTATTGTTTGATACCAAATGTCTTAGAAATCCACGAAATGTCCAGATCTGGTGTAATATTAGTAATTTTTTTTAAATCGACTTTAAGACTTGGAAAGATTTCCGAAATCGAAAATTTTTGTTGATGCCAAATGACTTAGAAATGCACGAAACGTGAAGATCTGGTGTAATCTCAGAATTTTTTTTTACAAAATTCGACTGGGTCACTGGGACCGCAACTTCAGAAATCGGCATAGAAAAAATTTGAAAAACTAAAGAAATTGTTTTTATTTCAAATGTCTAAGAAATGAATGAAACGTCCAGATATGGTGTAATACCAGAAAAAAAATTTTTTTTGATGCCAAATTACTTAGAAATGCATGGAACGTCGAGATCTGGTGAAATTTGAAGAAATTTTCTTGAAAAATATCGATAATTTTTTGAAGTGTCAGATGGTTGAATTAAAATAAACCGGGATAACACCAGACCACCTTAACGTTTCATGCATTTCTAAGACAAAGCAAAAAAACCGAATAATTTGGAAAAATGCGTGAAAAAACCCGCCTAGCTTCGGGAATCTGCGTAAAAAAACGGATGAAAAAATCGGATAGAAAAAGACCTTAGCGTATTTAATTCGTAAACATATTTGTCGATAAAGCTTTAAATTTCGAGTACACAATGGACCGAGCTCAGTTATTACAGTTACTCAAATAAGAAATTCAAATAATACGAAACTATTTGTTTGCTAATTCTATATAGATTTGTTCTGCAAATATGAAGCTTCAGTTTTGTAATTTTTATATTTTTCACAAATGAACGATTGAAAGCAAAAATCGGATAAAAGCAACATAGTTTGAAAAACCCCCCGTTAAGTATTTTGAAGGCAAAAATCGGATAAAAACATTGAAAACAAAAACCGGACACGGATTTTGCATTTGTTGCGAAAGAATCGGTTGAGTTTTTGTCCGGTTTTTGCATTCAAAGTTTTTCTGTCCGATTCTTACCACAAAAAATAATTTATACGATTCTTGCATTGCAAAATCTTAGTTCGGTTTTTGATGTGAAACACATCTTTATTTTCTATATAGGGGTGAAAATTAGAAACTCAAGGAAAAATATACGTACAGGGTCCGGCACTCGAAGTGTAACCAGGTCTGTAACTTCAGACCTTCGAGCCTGTCGTCAAGGTAAATGCGACGTATTATCGGGAAAGTATTCTGGAGGTTGCTTTGAAGCCGTGGGCAGACAAACATTTCGGTGGCAGACCATGGACGTTTCAGCAGGACTCGGCACCGTCTCACAAAGCTCGAGTGAACCAAGAATGGCTGAAAAACAACGTTCCGAACTTCATCACGTCCACACAATGGCTCTCGAATTCACCAGATGCGAATCCAATGGATTATTCTCTTTGGGCCATTTTGGAGAGCAAAGTCCGAACTAAAAGATACACCAGTCTCAAGGCGCTGAAAAAAGTTATTGTCCGCGAGTGGGCCAAAATACACTTGCAAGTCACATTCGGGCAGCTTGCGATTCGTTTTTTGACCGTCTAAAGGCCATAGTCAAGGCAAAAGGTGGTCATATCGAGCAAAAGTGAATTGATTCTGAATTTTGTATTATTTTTACACATTTTGTACTTTGAATTAAGTAAAAGTAATTTTCCAAACTGAATTTATGGCCTTTTTAATTGGTTACATTTCGAGTGCCGGACCCTGTAGAAATGTGGTCAGGTTTTAAACACTCAGCTCAGTATATTTTGTATCAATTATTAATATTATTTCATCATTTGATTGGAAATATTTCTAAGATTAGATTTGAATTTATCAAGCCACGTATTTTCAATTATAAATTATTGAAATTTTGATTAGTAGCGAGTAGTGTCCTATTTTGTCTGCTAAAAATCTCCGGCATATCGGATTTCCCTGCCATAGACGACGGTTATGAAGAGGTAAGCGATATATCAAAGGAAAAGCATCGCCTTGATTGGTTAATCGATGCAAAAGCGAAGCTGTTGGAAGCACGCGAATCTATAAATAGAAGCAAAATTATAGCTAATGTTTCAGTCCTACGCGTAGCGTGCTAGAGGTAGGTTGTTGCTAGACAGCAATACAAAAAGTGCCTTAAAACGATTTGAAGCTTTAATTGGTATGCTCTGATCTTGTGTCATGCAAGCTCGGATGAAATTCCATGTTATGTCATTTCGCCTGAGAAATTGACAACTACCCCAGGGTAAATGTTGAGTGCTTAAGATTAATTTCTAATTTATATAAGATGAACTCGATTGATAATGAGAAAAAGTTTATCGCTTCAACCGAAATCGCAGAATGGTATAGAAACTTAACGCTATAAAAATAACTACTTGCATACAAAACTTGGATACAAAATTGGCGAACAGAAGCTTAAATATCGATATCCGTATCGCAAGCGTGTACAAACATATAATTGCATACATTTGGGCTATTGATGTAAGTTCGTCGGCTACAAAACAAATACAAATCACGACAAATAGAGTCTATATTCTGGGTTCGCGTGTTCGGTTTTGGTTCCCAATAAAGATCAATCTAAGCAGACTCTCGTGCATTTGCGAATTCAAATGTGTGACGATTAATTGAACTGTTTGATTGTAGATCATTAGAAATTTTGGTTTCCATGTTCCTACTAAAAAAGAGTCTAAAAGGTTAAAGCATAAAACTTAACTTAACCTCCGGCAAGCCAAATTAGATGACAACTCCACATTCGTACATTTCTGAGATGGCCTTGGTTTCTGTTAGTGTCCGAACGAATGCGTCTCGTCGTACTACCATATGGTCAGTACGACCAACGTTTTCCCCATACTGATGTAGTCTTTCACTCACTCTCACTCATTCGGCGCAGCTCAGTACGTGAACACACCTTTCTTCGCCTTCTACCGGATCTCAGTCGCTTAGATCAGCGTCTGGAACGAACCAACTGGCAGTCAGATTATAGCCGTGATCGTGAAAAATACGCGCAGAAACGTGCAAACCTTCACCGCGCACACACACTCACACATACACACGCACACTCATCGAACAGCAGCAAACAATCGACAAAGCGAAAATTGCATACACTGTATGTGACCCACTTTTCGGCGGCGGTTGGTGTGTGCGCGCGGTGAGCTGCGCGTTCATCATTGACCCGATTTTCGTAGCACTTTTTATTTCGTACCAACATCACCAGCAAAAGCAACAGAAACAACAACACCAACAAAAAAATAATTGAAACACCATCGCCACCGCGACCTACGCGACTTAATTTGGCGGATTGGAAATGAGACGCAATGTGCGAGAAACCAACAACAACAAAAAAAAAACTGCTGGCACCGACACCATCGTCAACAGCCGAAAAATTGTCCAAGCGGTGGCTTCCGACGGTTTCCAGCGGTTTTCCGATGCTTTATTTGTATTTCATTTATTTTGTTGATCTTTTTTCCACAGAGTAATCTCTCGACACGGCACACGTGTCGCACGCAATTTTCAAATTTTCGCCATCTGGACATGATAAAATTTCCAACCCGATGCCAGTTTTCCAAAATTTTAATTTGATCTTCGCTTGTTTTGTTTTAATAGCGTGTTATTAGAGTTTTTTTTTTTTTTAATGTAGTACATGTGTTTTCATAGATGATAATAAAACAACGGCACACACACGCACACGCACGAGCATACACTGCAAATTGTTCAGTCGTTTTTTTTTTATTATTTCGTGAACAATTTCAATTGACGTAGCCCCCGCCCGGTAACGCATCAAAGCACCTCCGGGCGGTCCGTGGATTCGAACTGCCTCTTGCACAACACCCAGCTGCTGGCTGGTTTTGTCAGGTAGTAGATTAACCGTACGTGTGATGGTTTCACTTGCACTGACAAACAGAACGAGAAACAGACAGCGCAAAGCGACCGTCAGTCTCGGCCTACCGAATGCTGGTGGCTGGTACCTGTCAAGATAGTACACAACTCCGTGTGTGTCTGCTAATGTGACCCCCGTGGGTACCGCCAGCAATTATAATATTTAATAACAATGTTGTGTTAATCGCTCGGTGGTACCACGTTTGATACTGAGAAGTTTTGAATTTCACAGACTATTTGCTGGCAGAGTTAAAATACGATAGCTGCGAATCAAGTACAGGAGTTGTGATTGTAGAGTTTCGGATTTTTGATATCAGCAAAAGGCACGAGACACGAGTTAATGGAATAGTGTCTTCAAATGTCAATAAACTGTTGGATTAAGATTTTTCAATCTCCGAAAATTGTCTTGAATTGTCATATATCATTCGATTCAGTTCGTCGAGATCACAAAATGTCTGAGTGTATGTGTGTATGTCACAAATAATGTCACTCAATTTTCTCAGAGATGGCTAAACCGATTTTCACAAACTTAGATTCAAATGAAAGGTCTTATGGCCTCATACAATTTTCTTGAATTTCATTTGGATCTGATTTCCAGTTCTGGAATTACAAGGAAATATGTGTAAATTTATCAAAAAATGCGCCAACCAATTTTCACAAACTAAGAAGCGAATAAAATGTGACCATTTGAAGGTCTTAAAATTCTTCAAATGGTCACAGGACTTCCCGACTTCCGGTTCCGGTATTACAGCACGATTAAAGAAAATTTTTAATTTCATCAGTATTTTTTCACAAGCGATGGCGAAACGAGGTGCAAATTTTCATAAAACTTTGCTGTTGAATTCATCTAGTTGACAGATCTTGTTAGTTAGTGAATATATAAAACTACTTTGAGACTACTAGTCCCTGATTTCCGCTTCCGGAAGCACCGATAATAGTGAAAAAAAAAGCTTCAAAAACGGAACTCTCTTCGATTTCTCAGCCGCGGTTAAGCCGATTTTCACGAATCATGATTCAAATTAAATCTCTCACTGTCTTAAAAGATACTGAGCAATTTTATCCAGATTTGACTTCCGGTTTCGAAAATATAGGGCGATGAGTGTCGAAACATTCAAATCATTATTCAAAATGACGATGCAAGACCGGTACGCGTCGGTACGTGCGGCTTTGCTCCGTTCGCAGCGTGCTTTGTTCAATTTCGTATAGCGTGCAGGGTTGCCACATGAAAGTTTATATTTTTCAGGTGAAAAAAAAAACGTAAATTTCTAATACTTTTATTCAATTTGTACCTACACGGAACCACCCGCGATCCCATTTCAACCAGAATATTAGTTGATTTTCTGAATTCGATTGGTTAAAATTTGGTACAATTAATCGATTGTTGTTTTAACTAAACTTTCATTTTTGTTTTTCGATTAGCAGAAACGATGGTTGAAACAACTAATTTAACTGTTTGAAAAAAAAAATGCTGTCAATTAGCGAGGACACATACCTTTCAATTTCAACATATATTTTAGTTGAAATAACTGGTATTGTTATTGAAACCAAACTCTGTTAGTTGAAAAACAAATCGGTTTTAGTTGTTTTCGACATTGCAATTAGTTGAATCAACTCAAACAATGTTATTGATTTGCGATAATAATCAAAATATACTTACTGATATACGTCATGATCTATTTGAAATAAGTATCGTTGTTCCAATATAAACATTATTTTATATTGACAAGTAATATCATTAGTTATTAACAGGGCTGGGAAAACCACCGATCACTGCTGATCTTAAGATCACTGAAATCACTACTGATTCCATCACAAGTGATCTTAACCAAGGAATAAATCATCGTTACGAGATCACAACTGATCTGACCTATGAGTGATTTTGATTTTTGAACGATTTTTGTAGAACCAAATCCGTAAACGTTTTCTAATTTGTCACCAAACTTTTTTCAACTGAAACAAGGTTAACTTTATCGCAACACCGCTGTTCGATAAACACTTGTCATGGAATCATAAATTTCTTCAAATCGAATGAACACAATTTTCCGAAACGCTTTAACCATCGATGTTGTTTTCATTGACAATTTGAAGCGACGCGAACAGATTTCAACTAAAAAATGTTGATTTTCCATTGCAATTCTTGATTTGCTTTCAACTGTCTCCGGCATTTGACAGCATTCAAAACAACACATTTTTCAACTACTTGAATATACGCAAGTCAAAAACCATATTGGTTGAATCAAAAAGAAATTAGTTGAATCAACTATCGCAAAAATCAAAAGTTGCAATATCGCAATTTTATGATCGGAGGGTTCTCCGTGTACTTGCTAGTGTTATTACAAGATCATGATAACGATGATTTTCTATAAAAGTACACTTATCCCATATAGAAAGTTTATTCAACTACTTGAAAAATTGATTAGTGAAAATTGGCCCAGAGGGCTAAACGTTCTATATCATTCGACACAGTTTATCGAGCTGAGCAATGTATGTGTGTGAGTATGTGTCAAATAATGTCACTCATAAAATAAAAAATCTCGTAGTCTCATAGGTTGCTATTGAATTTCACATCGTCATTTAGAGCGACTATGCAAAAACTCTTCTAGATTTGGCTTAAAACTGAATCAATTTGTAGGCTATAATAGTTACTTACTAAACGAACCGACTTTGGCTATATTGGTTCCAGAAGTACCGGAAAAGTGGTAAAAAACTGAATTTTCTTGGAGATGATTCGATCGATTTCCACAAACAGGCTCAAATAAAAGTCCCCATAGTTTCATAGGTTGCTGTTCAATTTCACCCGGGTCCGACTTGCGGTTCCAGAACTATAGGGTAGATGTGAGTTTAATCATTTAGTGCGACTGTGCAAAATTTAAAAAAAAACTTATTAACTTGACATAACAGTTTACAAATTGAAAAGGTTAATATTAGTTTATACCCAAAGAAAGTTTCTTATTTTATTCAAGATTGAAAAAAAAATTCTTCACAGAATCTTCTAGTGATATTTTTAAAAATATAAGAAATATGAGAAAGGTATCATTACACCACTAGGTGGATTAAAAAAGGTTTTTGTGTATTATTACTAGTCTGCAATCATTGGTATAAATTGTATTTGCAGTGATTTGCGCCGTGTCCAAAGGCAATACTCACAGTTCGGTTTCACATCTCATCAAAGTCAGTCGATAAAACAAAACCGCTTACGTTCGGGACAGAAGGAACCAAGTACAGTATTGTGTAGTGAACAATAGAACGACCTCGAAATGAGTGATCCAAACGAACAAAAGCTACCGCCGACACGAAAGAATACAATTGTCGTTAACTTCAGGTAGTGCAAAATTCGACCCTCGATACGAGAACTTGAAGGTTTGCTTAAGGAGCAAATGCATCTTGACATTAAACGTATGCATTTACTTCAATGTAATAAGATGAATAATGTTGTTTATATCCAGTTTTATAAAGAGTTGGATGCAATTCAATTCGCAAAAGACAATAACAATGCGCACTATGTGGAGCATGAGAACATTAAGTACAACATTTCAGTTTATATGGAAGAAGTGCGTGTGCATGATCTTTCCTCAAGCTTCACCGATTCATATATTCGCAAAACTATGTCCCAATACGGAGAGATTCGCTCCATCGAAAAAGAAAAGTGGAAGATTTTTTTCAACGGGATTCTAAGTGGCGTACGTTTATTACGCATACACTTGAAGAGGCCTATACCTTCTTATGTGATTTTCGGTCAAGATACAAAAATTCCGTGCAAATCACTTGTTAACTATGACAATCAGATGGCCACATGTCAATATTGCCAAAAAGCTGTTCACTACGGTAAGCCATGTTATAACCTGGACAAGGAGACAACTACACCAAAGTACAACGGTGCTTCCTTCACAACAACCCCAACCAACCCCAGTACACCTGTAACAGCCACCAATAATAAAGCATCCCCTTCAACGAATCCATCATCATCCCCTATAGCACAAAGTACAACAGCTGCAGTTAACAACTTACCCTCCAACCAATCAGCAATTGCAACCAATGTACAACAAGGTGCATCTACAGCAACTAGCAACGAAAAGAAGACGGAAATCGACAACAATACCATCGATGCGGCAATGGATGACGAAGTGCCCCTCAATCCTCGCAGGAGGGAAGAGGAAGCTTCTCTTCCCCTAGAAAAAGGGTGACAACGAGATCCAACTAAAAAAAAATTATTTAAAAAATCGGCTCAATCGGCCACGTAAAGCTTGTACGCAAATAGGCCTGAATAAAAATTATCTTTTAAATAAAAAAAAAACCGGTTTCTTGTTGCTGTGTCTGTTGTATCCGTCTCTCTGATAGAATCGTGTGAAGAGTTGCTAGTGAGCGTTCTTTGATACGATAAAAGCCATCCTTGGTTTCACGTGCCGTTTGGGATGTGGCACCGTCTTGTTGAAACTACATGTCAGACATGTCCAATTCTTCCATTGTGGGCAAAAAAAATGTCTATCATCGGTAGCGCTAGCCATTCATAGTAACGTTTCATAGTACGGCCCGATGATGGCATCGGCCATAATCCACACCAAAGAGTGACTTTTTGGGATGCATTGATAGCTCTTGCAATGCTTCTTGCTGGTCTAACTTTGCCATCACCCATTCACCAAATATTTGACGTTGTCGGAGGTCTTGTGGTATTAATTTTTTCACCAGCTGTATCTCATAAGGTTTTACACCCAAATCCTTTCGCAAAATTTTTCACGCCGTAGAGTAACAGAGGCCAAATTACTGCGAACGAGCGCGATGTACTTTATTAACCGAGCATGAATTTTGATATAAAAATTCAATAATTTGCAAGCGTTGTTCGTTCGTAAGTCGATTTATGATTAAATTATAGACCAAACTGAACAAGTTTGACAGTGACACAAGACACGATTCACACGTGATCTGTCAAAAACAGTGTTGCCATAAAGATACCAGCAAAAATCACCCTTTATTTCGAGAACAGCTGATTCTAGGAGAAATATCACTATGAGCCTTCTGGTTGCTTTCCCATCCCGCCACAATTCGATTAAAATCGTGGTTCTAGTGGTTGAACGATTATTTTTCCACAAGCATTAGAAGTATTTGTTTAGCTGTAATTGCTCCAGTTTTGAAAAGGTTTTAATCATCTTAGCATCAAGTGTTGGTTTTGATAATAATTTTATAGTACAAATATTGACTATTTTATGTTCAAAAATTAATGATTTTCGCAGATCAAAAAAAAAATTATTGTAAAATGAAATATTTTCAAAGGGACGTGTATAATGTGATGGGTTAATCTATGTCTTGTACGCAGCCCGCCTGTGTTCGATTCCCAACCCTGCACATAGGATCAGAAAGTGTTGCTGGTCGGAAGAGGCGAATGACCTCAAGGTTAAAACCTCTATAATAAAAAAAAAATTTTCTCACCTTTCAACAAAACCATACCATTCTTTGACAAATGAACATAGGGTAAGGGCTCCCTATTTCACCTGAGCTCCTATTTCCATCTCATCCCTTCACCTTATTACCTCGAACATGAATAATATCTTACAACGTACCTGAACCAAACAGTGAAATGTTTAAAAATGAATATTTAACCTATTGTCACACTTTTCCATTGGAAGAAAAGGTTTTCAATTCTTCGGTGATCGTTTTGCCTTTCTCAATAGAAAGGTATTAGAATTGCTGGAAATACCGACTTTCGAACGGATCCTCGGAGACCCATAGTGTTATATACCATTCGACTCAGTTCGACGAGATCGGAAAATGTCTCTCTCTCTCCCTCTCTCTCTTTTTGATGCCGAAACTCTTAAAACTGCATGAAACATCAAAATTTAGTGTTATCTCAAAAAATTTTTTTTTTTGAAAAAATCAACTTTCTGGGATTTTCCAAAATCCCAAAAAGTCGTTTAAAAAAAAAATTTTTTTTCGAGATGACACTAAATCTCGACGTTTCATGCAATTCTAAGCCATTTGGCATCAAAAATTTTATTTCGATTTCGAAAATTTCATGTAACAAACCCCCCCCCCCCTTTTTTGTATGAGAAGAGTGAGTTCAAAACAAAACTCACTTTTCGATTTAGAACACATTTTCGTCTTAAGATTTACAGTTCGGCATGTTTCTGAATATCTACTAAACGATTCGTCTCAAAACATGATCACTGTTTCGCACATTTACACTACTATTGAATGCTGGGACTTCAAAAACTAGCCGACAAGCAATAAAAGTCTTCAAAAATATGAGATGAAAGTTTTTCACTTAGTTCACTTGATTGCGCTTTGTTTTCATCTCATTTGGTTTCGCAAAGTTGCCAGGTTTTCTCATAATGTTACTAAACAAAATTGTTTTTCTTCTTCAAATTATTATCAACAAGTTTTTTATGGTATCCGTGACATTAGTTTAATTATATTATTGATATTTATATTACAATAAAACTATTTCGGCTTCGAATATTACCAGAAAGAGCTTGTTAAATACTAATGAAATAACCATTGTGGCCAATCTAGTAGCACTGGTTTCCTTCCGCTGTATGTCAACCTAACGCTGTTAAGTGTGTGTGTTTCATCGGCTGTGCACAGAGATGCCAGATATTTTCATAGAAAATATGTATTGCTTTGCATAAAAGGTCTATATCTGCTCTATCTGTTTTCATTAGTAAAATGCTGTTAAAAGATAATTCTTCATATCTGCGTAGATTTCCATTTTAACGTGCGATTTGTCCGTTCATTACTGAACTTTTAAAGAATTACTGCAATCAACTACTAATAGATACTCAGAGAGGAAAGTCCAATTTTTTACTTCTCAATTTTTTTGAACCTGTACAAATCTGTATTACATTTAGGAAATCTGTATAAAATCTGTACTCTGATTTAAATCAGTATGCGAACGCAAAAATCTATACAGTACAGATAAATCTGTATAAATGGCTTTACACTTTGTTTTAAGAAGGGCTAATGAATAAATAGTAACAATTACATTTTAGTTTTTATTTAAAGTTCACCAAATTAACTTTACAGAAAAATTTTAAATTTAAAGCGAAAGGTAACGGAAACGACTGAAAAAATTTTAAACGTTGAAATGATTTCAAACTGGTTCTAAAAATATCGTATGTTGTCTCATAGTTGGCATTAGGCCGTTTTTAAAAAGAATTCTGACCTTTTGAACATGAGAGTGTAATAGTGGAATATTTTGTTTTGATTGCTGTCGCCATTGCTATTTTATAGGATGAATAAAGGATCAACGATAGGATGGATAAAAATCCATTGAGATGGAATTAGGAGCAAAGTAGTGAACATATCAGAAGTGTTTTTAGCTGATTTTTGAAAATTATTTTAATTTCCAAGGAATGTGAATCAATTCTCCATGTGGGGCAAGGCGAATTAAGCAGAAATATGAAAAAATCGTAGTGATTTTAGTGGCTACATCAGGTTTTAAAAGGTAACATCCTAACAAATGAGATGAAATAGGGAGTCCTTACCCTATTTGAATAAAACTTGGACGTCAATCAATTAACTTGAACTTATTTTATTCTAGTTTTATAAAGAATTGATTTTGCCATGTTCTAGTTCTTTTGAGAAATAGAGAAAAAATATCATAATACAATTAAACACCGCAGAATTTGAATCCGTTGACAAATTTGCGGGTTAGCGATTGTTTTAGACGAACGAATGACTCGCAGCGTGGTGTGTACGAGAGCCATTGTTGCGGAGCGCGTATTTTCCATGCGCGGAGAAGAAGTTCTTCAATCTATTCTTTGGGAGTTTTTTTTGTTTACTTTCTCTTCTGTTAATAACTGCTTCACGTTTAAATACAAAATATTTTATTCATGTAGAATGGAAGACAATATTTATATTTTTCTAACAGAAACAGAAATGTAACGAACAATTATATACTAACGCAGATATAGTCTCTTGAAATAACAAAATAATCCCAGACTAGCTTGAAAACACATAACGACTAATTGTCTATAACAGATGTCTCGTCTCTCGTCAATATCCGCTGCCGATTTCGAAAGAGATTCGATTTCAGAATGGCCTTTGAATTGAGTTAAGTTGTTGAACCAACAAGTGACTGTTATTTCAAAGCACCTGCTTTTAGTGTTGTCAATAAGCCAAATAATGCAGACACCACAAAACGATTCTCAGTGATGTTCCCATTCGAAGCTTAAGAATTCATACCGAAGAAATAAATAATTCATCTTTCTGTAATTTGCTAAGTTATAAAATGATGTAACTTTCCTGAAAGGCAGCAAAGCCAACAGAAAAAACCTGTCTTAATCCACCTAGTGGTGTAATGATGCCTTTCTCATGTACATATAATATTGTGGTATTCTATTCAAAAATTTTCTCTTCGATTTTTGAAAGAAACCAAGTGATTGTTTATGCATAACATACAGAATAAAACAGTGCTTTGATTGCGTAAGCCATCCTTAAGAGAACGAAATGGGTTCACTATTATATGCACTTCCGGCACCGGAACTCGAGAAACGGTATAGACAAAGTCGGTTCGTACGGCAACCAACTAACATGACACACAAACTCTTCTAGTACGCACTCTATAACTCCGGATTCGGAAGTCGGATCCGGATGAAATTCAGGAATTCCGTATGGGACCAGAAGACCTTTCATTTGAATCTAAGTTTGTGAAAATCGGTCAAACCATCGCTGAGAAAAGTGAGTGAGAACCATTTTGGTATATATGACCACTATTTCCGGTACTTCCGGAACCGGATACCGGGAGCCAGGATAGCCGGAATCGGTTTGTTTAGTTGCCTACTGATAATGACTATCGATTTGTGTAGTTTTGAGACCAGTTTAGAAAAATTTTCACGTTTTTTGTTTCGCCGGTTAAAGTGACGGTGTACAATATTGAACACACTTTACCCTATAATTTCGGAACCGGAAGTCGGATCCGGATGAAATTCAGAAATTCCGTATGGGACCGGGAGACCTTTCATTTGAATCTAAGTTTGTGAAAATCGGTCAAACCATCGCTGAGAAAAGTGAGTGAGATCCATTTTGGTATATATGACCACTATTTCCGGTACTTCCGGAACCGGATACCAGGAACCAGGATAGCCGGAATCGGTTTGATTAGTTGCCTACTGATAATGACTATCGATTTGTGTAGTTTTGAGACCAGTTTAGAAAAATTTTCACGTTTTTTGCTTCGCCGGTTAAAGTGACGGTGTACAATATTGAACACACTTTACCCTATGATTTCGGAACCGGAAGTCGAATCCGGATGAAATTCAGGAATTCCGTATGGGACCGGGAGACCTTTCATTTGAATCTAAGTTTGTGAAAATCGGTCAAACCATCGCTGAGAAAAGTGAGTGAGAACCATTTTGGTATATATGACCACTATTTCCGGTACTTCCGGAACCGGATACCGGGAACCAGGATAGCCGGAATCGGTTTGTTTAGTTGCCTACTGATAATGACTATCGATTTGTGTAGTTTTGAGACCAGTTTAGAAAAATTTTCACGTTTTTTGTTTCGCCGGTTAAAGTGACGGTGTACAATATTGAACACACTTTACCCTATAATTCCGGAACCGGAAGTCGGATCCGGATGAAATTCAGGAATTTCGTATGGGACCACGAGACCTTTCATTTGAATCTAAGTTTGTGGAAATCGGTCAAACCATCGCTGAGAAAAGTGAGTGAGAACCATTTTGGTATATATGACCACTATTTCCGGTACTTCCGGAACCGGATACCGGGAACCAGGATAGCCGGAATCGGTTTGTTTAGTTGCCTACTGATAATGACTATCGATTTGTGTAGTTTTGAGACCAGTTTAGAAAAATTTTCACGTTTTTTGTTTCGCCGGTTAAAGTGACGGTGTACAATATTGAACACACTTTACCCTATAATTCCGGAACCGGAAGTCGGATCCGGATGAAATTCAGGAATTTCGTATGGGACCACGAGACCTTTCATTTGAATCTAAGTTTGTGGAAATCGGTCAAACCATCGCTGAGAAAAGTGAGTGAGAACCATTTTGGTATATATGACCACTATTTCCGGTACTTCCGGAACCGGATACCGGGAACCAGGATAGCCGGAATCGGTTTGTTTAGTTGCCTACTGATAATGACTATCGATTTGTGTAGTTTTGAGACCAGTTTAGAAAAATTTTCACGTTTTTTGTTTCGCCGGTTAAAGTGACGGTGTACAATATTGAACACACTTTACCCTATAATTCCGGAACCGGAAGTCGGATCCGGATGAAATTCAGGAATTTCGTATGGGACCACGAGACCTTTCATTTGAATCTAAGTTTGTGGAAATCGGTCAAACCATCGCTGAGAAAAGTGAGTGAGATCCATTTTGGTATATATGACCACTATTTCCGGTACTTCCGGAACCGGATACCGGGAACCAGGATAGCCGGAATCGGTTTGTTTAGTTGCCTACTGATAATGACTATCGATTTGTGTAGTTTTGAGACCAGTTTAGAAAAATTTTCACGTTTTTTGTTTCGCCGGTTAAAGTGACGGTGTACAATATTGAACACACTTTACCCTATAATTTCGGAACCGGAAGTCGGATCCGGATGAAATTCAGAAATTCCGTATGGGACCGGGAGACCTTTCATTTGAATCTAAGTTTGTGAAAATCGGTCAAACCATCGCTGAGAAAAGTGAGTGAGATCCATTTTGGTATATATGACCACTATTTCCGGTACTTCCGGAACCGGATACCAGGAACCAGGATAGCCGGAATCGGTTTGATTAGTTGCCTACTGATAATGACTATCGATTTGTGTAGTTTTGAGACCAGTTTAGAACATCTTTTACGTTTTTTGTTTCGCCGGTTTAAGTGACGGTGTACAATATTGAACACACTTTACCCTATAATTTCGGAACCGGAAGTCGGATCCGGATGAAATTCAGGAATTTCGTATGGGACCGGAAGACCTTTCATTTGAATCTAAGTTTGTGAAAATCGGTCAAACCATCGCTGAGAAAAGTGAGTGAGATCCATTTTGGTATATATGACCACTATTTCTGGTACTTCCGGAACCGGATACCAGGAACCAGGATAGCCGGAATCGGTTTGATTAGTTGCCTACTGATAATGACTATCGATTTGTGTAGTTTTGAGACCAGTTTAGAAAATTTTTTACGTTTTTTGCTTCGCCGGTTTAAGTGACGGTGTACAATATTGAACACACTTTACCCTATAATTCCGGAACCGGAAGTCGGATCCGGATGAAATTCAGGAATTTCGTATGGGACCACGAGACCTTTAATTTGAATCTAAGTTTGTGGAAATCGGTCAAACCATCGCTGAGAAAAGTGAGTGAGATCCATTTTGGTATATATGACCACTATTTCCGGTACTTCCGGAACCGGATACCGGGAACCAGGATAGCCGGAATCGGTTTGTTTAGTTGCCTAATGATAATAACTATCGATTTGTGTAGTTTTGAGACCAGTTTAGAAAAATTTTCACGTTTTTTGTTTCGCCGGTTTATGTGACGGTGTACAATATTGAACACACTTTACCCTATAATTTCGGAACCGGAAGTCGGATCCGGATGAAATTCAGAAATTCCGTGTGGGACCGGGAGACCTTTCATTTGAATCTAAGTTTGTGAAAATCGGTCAAACCATCGCTGAGAAAAGTGAGTGAGATCCATTTTGGTATATATGACCACTATTTCCGGTACTTCCGGAACCGGATACCGGGAGCCAGGATAGCCGGAATCGGTTTGTTTAGTTGCCTACTGATAATGACTATCGATTTGTGTAGTTTTGAGACCAGTTTAGAAAAATTTTCACGTTTTTTGTTTCGCCGGTTAAAGTGACGGTGTACAATATTGAACACACTTTACCCTATAATTCCGGAACCGGAAGTCGGATCCGGATGAAATTCAGGAATTCCGTATGGGACCACGAGACCTTTCATTTGAATCCTAGTTTGTCAAAATCGGTTCAGCAATCTCCGAGAAAACCTAGTGAGATTATTTGACACATACACACACACACACATACATACACACACACACACACACACACAGACATTGCTCAGCTCGATGAACTGAGTCGAATGGTATATGACACTTGGCCCTCCGGGCCAATTTTCTCTAGTCGGTTTTTCAAGTGATTGCATAACCTTTCTATATGAGAAAGGCAAAAAACATCATACAATAACTTTCGGCAACATCGCTATAAAAACATACTAATCCACCTGTTACATCAGCGTTGAACAACGTGACGTGTCGTTGCCGGTCGGGTCGGTGCGAAGACACTACTATCATTTCCCAGCATGTCGTCACGGAACGAACGAACGCGCGCGCATGCTCGGACTTGTGCTACTTATTTTATCACGCTCAAAAATTCCGATCGGGCCCCTATCGCGCATTGCTTCACTGCCGGAACCAAAAGTAAACTCTAGCCCTCCCTGTCTCTCTCTTTCTCTCTCTGCTCTCTTTCCATCTGCCGGTTTCGTCAATTGTACATCCGACTTTTTCGTAAAACCGGCACCTTACTTCAGAGCTTTCGTTTTCACCACATTTTCGTTATAATTTTATACACAGATACCTTGCGTAACCTTCCACACCGGTTACGGCTGTTGCTACGAATTTCACTTTCAAACTCGTCAAGTCTTCAAAAGCTTAAATTTGACCCATGAAAAAGATGTTTGCCTTTCTTTGGTCTGGTCCTAGTATTGAAGAAAAGAGGTTCAACACTCATTTTAGCTAATGAATTCTCAACAACGAATACAGAAATTCAAATGGTTTTGGCAGACTTCAAGTCTTGAAGTGCATACTCTACTGTTGGTCGAATGGTCTGTATTAATCATTAAGCGACATTCAGTTCGAAATTCCGCATTACTCGAACCGGACCGGAATGTTGAAGGTAAGACGACCGAGCTTCACGAGCGAACAACTCTTTCTCCTTCCCACAACAACCTAATTTGGATTAATCAAAGTCACTTGCACTTTCCTTTCGGGTGGTCATCCTGCCGCACCTTCGAGACCGGTTGAGATACGGACTCGACTGATGGTATAATAGGAGAATTATAGCATGTGGATGTGTGTATGTGTGAGAGAGTGCGTTTGCTGGTGAAGTCAACGATGATCCATTATCAAGAGTTATCTCAGTCGCTGCTTTGCTTCGAGGCAATGGTATTAAAGCTGAAAGTGAAATTAGTGACACCCATTCACATAACTTGTTTGCCATAGGTCGACTACGTATCAGCGTGAGTCATGTGGCACGCGATTGGGATCCTGAGCTCGTAAAGATTAGCCGTGGAATGTGGAATTCGAACTGTTTTTGGTGACATTATTATCTGTGTAACAAGATTCCAGTTTGAAGTGTGCTGTGAATTGCCAGTGTAACTCCACTAGGATTAATGTTTCTGTAGGTTTCCGTAGACGACTACTTAACGAAGCATTCTACTCAACTAACTATTAAAATAGTTAGTAGGTCATTTAAAAAACAGTACACTAAATCCAAACAAAAATGAAAAAAAAACCATTGCGCTAAAATATTCTCTAGAAACAAAAATCCGGGGAAATGCTGCACCATTGAGCTACTTTGGACATGTGTGAAAAGATTATTTTCTGAGAAAAAAAAACGATATCACAGCTTCTTTACTTGTACACGTTCGATGAAATTGAATATTTATTAAATACGATCAATATCTAACGGGGAAAACAGATTAAAAAACTGACATGCGAATAAAATAATGTAATGACAACCGCGGAAATGTTATCGCAGAGACACATGCTTCGCTAGGTTCGAGTCCCGTCTCTGCGATAACATTTTCGCGGTTCTCATTACACTATTGTATTCGCATGTCAGTTTTCTAATCTGTTTTCCCCGTTAGATACTGATCATATTAAAAACAAGCTCAAGACGACTCAACGTCATAACAAAGACTAAAACACAAATCGTGAATATTTATTGTTACAGCTAGGTGGCATCACATCGCAAGTAGCATTCACAACCGTACCCTGTCATCACCCCACTTGTCCCTTTTCCAGAGATGGTGTGCGGCTTCAATAACCTTGCGAATCTTGATTTATTTCATTTTACTCGTAAAGTCGTCATGAACTTAGATTTTACTTTTTTATCAGCATCCAAATAAAAAACAGGTTGGAAAATGCTTGGGAGATGACTTGGCCGGGGTGCGATTGAAATATAAAAAGTGATTTTTAAGACTTATAAAGACAGTTCCAGATAGTATGGACGCACTTTGATTTCGTTGTAAATAATTCACAAGTGTTAGATATTCAAATTTTATTCGATATACTGATAATATTAGACTACCACAACAGAATATTATTCTCAACATTTGCTACTTAGCCATTGTAGACTAGCTGGCGCATCTTCTTACGAACGTTCCTCTTTCCATTCCGTACAGACTTCTTGGCGACAAGTTTTGACACTTTTTTCCAATCTTTTTCGAACTGTTGAATGGTTTCGGCTGCCGAGACATGTTTCTTAAGATGTGCCCTCGGTAATTCCCAAAATTTGGATTCATGTCTTTTGGGACGAAAGTGACATTTTTGGTAGCATACCATTCTACCGTTGTTTTCGAGTAGTGGCAAGAAGCAAGATCTGGCCAGAAGACAACAGGATCCTTATGGCTTCGAATCATAGGTAAACATTTCTTGATGTATATTTCGCTGTTCATTGAAGCAATGGTGATGAAGGGTTTCGAAATCGTACCGCAGCTACAAATTGCTTGCCAGATCATAGCTTTCTTACCAAATTTTTCGACTTCAATCGATGTCTCGGACTGGTTTAACACTTGCCCTTCTCGCACCGTATAATATTGTGGTCCCGTCAAGGATTTGTAATCGAGTTTCACGTAGGTTTCGTCGTCCATGATTATGGAGTTCAAATTTCCAGCAAGAATCGTATTGTACAGCTTTCGAACCCTCGGCCTGATCGATGCTTCTTGTTTCGGACTACGTTTTGGTTGTTTTTGCTTTTCATAGGTTCGAAGATTCAAACGTTCTTTAGCACGAAGAACATTTGACTTCGAAGTGCCCACTTTTTTGGCCACATCCCGAACTGAAACCTCCTTCTTTTGCTCGAACGCCTTCTGATTTTTCGTTTATCCAACTGAGGGCTAGCAGGACCTTTTTTCGACCCGTTTTCGGTTTATCCTCAAAGGTGTTATCCTCACCAAACTTCCTGATTGCATTTCGCACGGCTTTTTCACTTACTCCTTCCATTTTTGCTATCTTTCTCAGTGACAGTCCGCGTTCTGTGCACCATTTGTACACAATTTTTCGACGTTGTTCTGCTGAAAGTCCACGCATTTCGAAAAAAAACTAATGAAAACGAATAAACAACTGCACAAGTGGTTAGAGAAGAGTGTAAACAACAGAACGCGGCCATAAAAATTGACAGATTCTGCGAAATGGCACCGGTTTTTGGTTGCGTCCATACTTTCTGGGACAGTCTTTGAGATTTGATTGTCAAAAAATAAACACAAAAAAATTGAGAAAATTGATTGAATCGATAGAACGATCAATGTAGTTTAATGTTTGAAGATTTTCTGAAAAAGCACGTCGAAAGCAGCGATACAGTCGTGAACCCATTTTTTCACATTATTCTAACTACTACATGAAATAGGAAGTCCCGGGCCTCTCACAGAAAGAGGCGAATAGCTTCGAACCGTGTATATTTTGGTTGAGAATAAGCCTCTAGATGACCCAATACCAAGTTTCACGACAATCTATCCACCAGTGTTAGAATAAAAGCTGATCGTGTCAGACAAGCTCCTGTTTTCATCAAGCTATGAAAACAGACGCACCAACACATTTATGCATAAAAGCAACGGCGAATGATTGAATGTTTTGCGCTAAAAATTGGTCCACCATCCCCCGTATTCGCCAGACCTGGCCCCCAGCGACTATTATCGATTTCCAAATCTGAAAAAGTTTCTCCAAGGGAAGAAATTTTCGTCAAATGCTGAGGTTATTGCAGAAACGGAAGCCTATTTTGAAGACCTTGAAAATTCTTTTTTTTCAAAGGGCATCAAAATGTTGGAGTTTCGATGGGTCAAGTGTATCGCTCGAGATGGAGATTATACTGAAGAATGAAAAAGTTTTCACGGTAAGAAATCGACTTTTTTCGTTAGGCCTGGGACTTCCCATGAAAACAAATGATAATCTGAAAGGGCCAAACCTGGGTAGTATAGCGGGTGGTACAAATGATCCCATATCAGTTCAAGAATGATATTTTTGATCACCTCCGGTGTATGCGCGGATGTGTGTGTGCGGGAGCGTTGTAGTGCTGCTCTGATATATTGTTAAACAAATTTGTTCATTTTTCGAGTAATACTTGATTCAGTTTCAGCATGTGCTGTCGGTAGTGATCAGCATTTTTTTTTGCGCGTTTGTATTGGTTTTAGAAGCTCGTAGTACTCGACACATTTTTCTGCGCCTGAGATTCTCAAAATAAATCCATTTCTTATCTCCCGTCACACACGATCCGGTGCAGGAAGCCGATTATTTTATCGTTTAGAGGTATTATTTCTTTACGCTATCGTTACTATTAAATGGGTCAGAATTCGCTCAACCGCCCTGAAAAAAGACTATTTTGATTTTTAAGTCGAGTGTTGATCATTTAGTTCTACACTGAAGTCGAGTGTTGATCATTTAGTTCTACACTGAAGGTAACGCAATTTTTTTGTTACCAAATATCTTCGAAATCTCATTGATTATCGAGATCTGGTGTTATCTCGACAAAGATTTGTTAGAAAAAATCAACTGTAAGATTCCTGAAATGGATTTTTTTATGCCGAATGTTTTAAAAATGCATGTCAATATTTTTTGAAAAAATAAATCGGAAAGACTTAAAAATGATCCGTTTATTTCCAAGACAAAACAAAAAAACAGCATAACTAAGGAAATCCGCCTGAAAAAGTTGCTTAAAACAGCATAAAAACCGCGTTATAAAAGACATTAGTAAATTTGAACATTAAGTTATTGTGAAATGACATTTTTCGTCACATTTTCAACAAAATCTTTCACTGATCGCAAAAAAAAACCTTAAATATATTGTATAAAAAATAAGAAAAAAATTGTTTTCGTTATTATTCTATATAATTTGAAAACGTCCATTGGTAAATTTCATGTGCGTTGACGAATGCGCGCTTCACCGTACACGGTGCGTGTGAAAATACCATGCCGCAAGCGATACATTCCGTCATAAGTTTTAAAATAATTGCCTACGATTTTTTCAACAAATTCTACGATGTTTTATTGTATTATGATACTTTTTCAAGATTTTTCAAGGTTTGGAAAAAATCAACCATTTTTCAAAAACTGTTTGAAATAATAATGAAAAAAAAATTTTGCACAATAGGTTTAAGTTCATTGTATGATCTGAAGCAATGAAACTTCCATTTTAATATGTTTAAGTTCAAAAAAATTTCGTTAAAAATGTGACAAAAACATTTATTTTACAGTAGCTTTTTGAAAAAGATTTTTTTTGTTCAACGGTTCTTTTGGAAAGTAATTTTAATGACTAAATAGAACCAAATTATCAACACTTGAATAAAACATAAAAATAGTCATGGGCGATTTTATGAATTTTGACCCAAATCGGTTATGTGCCTTATATGACCATAACTAAATCGATCAGTATAAGCCAAAAACCAATTTCCGTTCACCACGTCAGCACAACCATTGCGCTTTGGTGTAATCTAATAAAGTTCCAAGTAGGGTTCTAGCTTTACGTCTGCTATGCAGTTTATGTTGAACTGCTAGATAGTATAACAGTTCAACATAAACTGTCATAAACGAAAAGTAAAGAAATATCTTTGTTTCATGCCGACAATATTTCACACACCGTATTTCGCTTCTTCTGCTGTCTATCATTCAGCTCACAGGGAACCCATTTTCGCACCTTCTGGATCTTTCTCATGACATGTAGATGATCAGAAATGGCTTGGCAACTAACGTTTAAACTCTAAACCATTTGTTTTGAGTTAGGCTACTGTTTTCATTCGACAATGCACGCAATTCGGCATCTTCAAATTTTGACGTAGGACTACGTCTTTGTTTTCCTGAATAAGGGAACAAATTCCAAATTTGGGGGCATTTACCGTCCACAACAAAACACGTTCCTTGTAAGTTTCAACAAGAATTCGATGAGATTAAGCAGCACAGTTTCTAAAACACTGTAATGAGCCAAAACTTCCCGTAAATGATGAAAAAATGATGGCAAAATAACGCAATAGTTGCGACGTTGCTGGCAGAGACATATCTGGAAAACATCTCGTATTATTTACTGGCTCACATGGTATTGGTCGGAAGTTGGTAGCAACAGAAATGAGTCAAAGGTCAGTACGTCCGTACTGAATTCAAAATGTAGCATTTTTAACTGGGCACTCGTCTAATATCGATAAGTGCAATTGCCCTTCATTAGTAGATTTTCATACTGCTGGTTAGAGTTTTCAAAAGTTTGCCAAATTTGCACACTCTTTGCATTTTGCAACCCATATTATTATTTTATTTTCCTGATATATTCTACTTACACGACGACAAAGTTCATGTCCTTTTGAGTACATACCTGCAATGAAAACAAAGAAAATTTTTCGTTTAGTTAGTGTAAGAACTTTTAAACAAATAAAGTATAAAAAGATTTATTAAACAAAAGTCCAAGGTATAGTAAAAAAAAGAGCAATCTTTCAATTATTATTAATATCAATGTTATATTTTACCCCGATTTCAACCATTACGGTCATTGTTTATATTATATTGTATTAGTTTTTACTAACATCCAGCTTTTCTCTAATTTGCGTGCAAGAACACTTGATTTTCTTTTACTAAAACATTTCAAGAATATTCTGTGAAATGCTCAAACCTATCGGAACAAAACTCTGGAAAATATAGATCTTTATCATTACCTGTCTCATACTGCGAAAAAGCAAGAGGTAGGCGTATAGGCCCAAGATTTCTGCATCGATTGGCTTAAAACCTGAAAAAACATTCTTGAGTTGTTTTATTATAAAAAATACAAAGAAAAATATAATGAAATTGTTAGACCCAAAGGGTCCACAGAAAAATAAATTGTTACCTTCGATTTTATAGATAAAAACCTTTGAACATGTTTTCTTTTTCTTTTGGAAAGCCAATTTAATGGGTAAACTTCCAGCACCTAATTAAACATGAAAAAGAGATGATAACGCCAATAGGTGAATATTTTGTTGCTAACTAGTTACGATAATTTCGAAATTATTGCTTAATTTTTTTTAGTACTTCGCTAAATTCGAATGAAGTTAACGAAGCACTCGCCCGAAATAGGCTTGAAAACAAATCGAAACCCAGTGGATGGTTTGTTGCTAATTAGTTGCAGTGGTTTTGAATTTGTTGCTCAATTATTTTGTCGACTGCTTCGTTACGTTCATATGAAGTAAACTTAGCACCCTTTCTAAATAAGTTGTTATTAATTAGTTGCTAATTAGTTACGGTAATTAAAAATTTTCTCGCTCAGTTTTGTTTTGAACTTGAAGTTCATATGAGCTTGAAGTTCATATGAAGTTAACGAAGCACTCCTCCTAAATAAGTTACAGTGGTTTTGAATTAGTTACTTAATAATTTTTTCAAGTACTTCGCTAAGCTTATATTAAATTAACGAAGCACCATTACTAAACAAGTTATTGATAATTAGTTGCTAATTAGTTACGGTAATTTTAAATTTTCTGATCAGTTTTTTTTTTTTTGAGTACTTCGCTAAGTTCCCAGTGGATAATTTGTTGCAAACTTAGCGAAGTACTAAAAAAACATATTGAGCGACAAAATCAAAATTACCGTGACTAATCAGCAACAAATTATCAATTGGGTTTCGTTTGTTTTTTAAGCTTAAGTAGGAGAGCTTCGTTAGCTTTTTATGTACTTAGCGAATAAACTGAGCAACAAATTCGAAATTACTGTAACTAATTAGTAACTCATTAACAACAAATTTTCCACCTATTTGCGTTATCATCGGTGATATGTGCTTCGTCAAGTTAATGCTCTTTTGATAAAGCATTACTGGACACCAATAAGTACCAAGCTTTGCACAACCCAGCGATATCAAATCTTCTTACCACCACCCCCGCACTATAAGATGTTCCGGACCTTCGCAAAAAAACATGAACAAATTAACCTCGTTCCCAAGGAAGTAATAATCGAAAAAGGGTAAAAAGCTGCTTAGAGTAAAACCCTCTTCAGACCAGGCCAACGAAAGAATGCAAACTATGCAGCTGCAACATCAGTCGCATTTTAATGAAACATGTGATATTAAAATTTATAAACACATGTTAGCAAACAACACGGCCATACATCCCCAACATCACAAGGCTTCCCCCCTTTGCAATGCATTCATGGTTCTTCCCTTGATTCGGAGCCGGGTCGGATCGGAGCGACGGGATGTAGAAAAACTTTGACAACAGACTTTCCCATGTAGAAGGTACTTTCTCTCCACTTCATCGGTGCAGGAGTGTGTGTGTGTGCCGTAGCGGCACAAAGTCACGTCCCCACATGAATTTACCGAGCATAATTGTGCAAGATTATTCATTAATTATTCCATTAAAATCATTTCATTATTCTGTCCGGGCACCGAGCAACGCTCGTCGGGTTTCGTTGACGAAGTTTTGACGTGTTTGACGAGGGGAGAATGGCAAACGATACTCGCAACAGCAACTCGAGAACGGTACTTTGGCGTACCGTCACCGTGGGAAGTGGGGTCTTGTGTGAAATTGTGGTACCTTGAGAACGTGTAATGTACGATGTATGGTACGGAAAACCCGATTGGATCGAACGATTCTTGGAACAGCGAAAATTGTTTGATATATTATTCAAAATTAGCAGCCAAATGCAACGAAATGCGAATTTAGGACTGCAAGGACGATAAACTTTTATGGGAAAACTTCGGTCCTTCCCCCTCACAGGAAACGTCTGATAACTCGGAATGAATTCGATTTCAGACAGAATCGTCAAAGTTTCCCATATCTAATCATGCTTGGAGTATCTAATTTGAGGAAGGAAATCAACTTCCGGCAAAAAGGGGAAACCCTCAACAGTCGATGTCAGGTTTAGGCGCTTTTATCTATATTCCCGAGTCGGGTTCAATCTCGAATCGGAAAACGATTCCAATTTCCGACACCAAACAATACATAATTGCTGTTGAAGGCTGTTGTTTTAGTGTCAGATGGAAGCTCGATAACAATTCGCGATAGCGCAAGGTGGCGCGTGAATTTTATAGTGCAATTATAACTAGGAAGCGGGAAACTGTTTTACCAGCTAGATGTTCAAGATGATCAGCTACGCATCTGAAGATGAAGTCCCATCCGTGCGACTGTTCGAAATGATAAGTTTGTGAGCAGGCAAATGTTTCTGCATTCGTTAGTGAAAAAGATGACAAAAGATACTGATTATATTGATTATGGAATTCCAAGTAGGGTGAATTCAGAGAAACTTTAAAATCTTATTTACACAAGTTTTATTTATAATAATCCAAATCAAACGTTTGATGACAATTGTCGGCCGGTGAAATTCCCATTGTTCACAGGGAAGGGTAAAAGATATGGAAAAGTGTAAAAAAGTGATTCACCTACTTTACGGAAGGTCAACGACTCATAAGACTATTCCACAGATGACAGGTTATTTAGAAAAGTAACATAAGAGGTATGGGGTTGGCCGTGTTATTTATTAAAAAACCTCGTGTTTACTAGTGGGGATATCCACAAAACCAGTCAAATTTAAATAAAAATATTTAAAAAAAAAACATTCTTATCCAATGCTACACTAAGAAAAAATATACTTTGAAGATTCGTAATCGATTATCAAAAAATATGAGAAAGGCAAAACTGATTTTGTATTTTTACCTATTTTTTTGCAAAAATATATAGGCGAAAAATAACATAAAAAATTGTTGTGCTGAAGACTGTCCCAGAAAGCGTGGACGCACTTTGATTTCGCTGTAAATAATTCACAAGTGTTAGATATTCAAATTTTATTCGATATACTAATCATATTAGACTACAACAACAGAATATTATTCTCAACATTTGCTACTTAGCCATTGTAGGCTAGCTGGCGCACCTTCTTGCGAACGTTCCTCATTAAATTCCGTACAGACTTCTTGCCGACAAGTTTTGACACTTTTTTCCAATCTTTTTCGAACTGTTGTATGGTTTCGACTGCCGAGACATGTTTCCTAAGATGTGCCTTCGTTAATGCCCAAAATTCCTCAATTGGTCGAAGTTGTGGTCAATTTGGTGGATTCATGTCTTTTGAGACGAAAGTGACATTTTTGGTAGTATACCATTCTACCGTTGATTTCGAGTAGTGACAAGAAGCAAGATCCTTGTGGTTTCGAATCATGGATAGAAGTCGTTTTTGTAAACATTTCTTGATGTATATTTCGCTGTTCATTGAAGCAGCTGGTGATGAAGAATTTCAAAATCTTACTGCAGCTACAAATTGCTTGCCAGACCATAGCTTTCATACCAAATTTTTCGACTTCAATCGATGTCTCGGACTAATTTAACACTTGCCCTTCTCGCACCGTATAATATTATGGTCCCGGCAAGGATTTGTAATCGAGTTTCACGTAGGTTTTTTCGTCCACGATTATGCAGTTCAAATTTCCAGCAAGAATCATATTGTACAGCTTTCGAACCCTCGGCCTGATCGATGCTTCTCGTTTCGGACTACGTTTTGGTTGTTTCTGCTTCTTATAGGTTTGAAGATTCAAACGTTCTTTAGCACTTTTTTAGCCACATCCCGAACTGAAACCTCTTTTTTTTGCTCGAACGCCTTCGGTATACGTTTATCCAACTGAGGGTTAGCAGAACCTTTTTTTCGACCCATTTTCGGTTTATCCTCCAAGGTGTTATCCTCACCGAACTTCCTGATTGCATTACGCACGGATTTTTAACTTACTTCTTCCATTTTTGCTATCTTTCTCAGTGACAGTCTGCGTTCTGTGCTGCATTCGACAAGATTAAACATCAAATTGCAATTGCAAAGCTCGACAGGCTTGGATTTAGCTGCACTTTTCTCAATTGGATGGAATCATATCTGACTGGTCGTAGTATGACCGTGAAAATTGGCGACTGTGTTACTACATCATTCATCGTGAGCTCTGACGTTCTTCAGGGAAGCCATCTAGGACCATTCATATTTCTGCTATATCTAAATGATCTGAATTTTGCTTTGCAATGTATGAAACTATTATTCGCCGACGATTTCAGCTGTTTCATCTCATCAAAGATCTGAAAGACTCAAATTTCTTGCAGTCACAGCTGGATGTATTTTCCAACAACGTCAACAGAATGGTCCTGAACGCCTCTAAATGTTCCGTTAACTCCTTCTCTCGTAAACGAACCACGATCACGTACGATTACACTATTTCGCAAGCTGTACTAAAACGGGAGACATCAATTAAGGATCTAGGCGTGTTATTGGATTCAAAACTTAGTTTCAAAGGTCATATAGAATATACCCTCTCTAAGGCATTCAAGATGCTAGGTTTCATCTTTCGCATCTCAAAGAATTTCAATAACATATACTGCCTGAAATCGTTATATTGCGCTCTAGTTCGTTCTACACTGGAGTATGCTGTTGTTGTTTGGGCACCATATTACCAAACTGATAAGCTGCGCATTGAAACTGTTCAGCGCAAATTCATTCGTTTTGCTTTGCGTCGCCTGCCCTGAAGAGAGCCATTGAAATTGAAATCGATGTAGGCTCGTACACCTCGATTTGCTATCTGTCCGCCGTGATACACTGAAAGCTGTTTTCGTCGCGGACCTCATACAATCTCGAATTGATTGTGCAGATCTCCTACAACAGCAAAATTTTGACATTCATCGGCGTAATTTGCGGTTTAATCCCTTTCTCAGAATTCCTCGTGCTAGAACTACCTATGGCTTTAATAAACCGTTTTCGAGTATGTGTCGCGTATTCAATACTTGCTCTGATGAATTTGATTTAAATTTATCTCGTAACACCATTAAAACCCGTTATCTCCGAATCTTTTCCTGCTAGTTTTATTTAGATAATTAGACGATATCAATAGTTGTTAGTTAGCTTTGTAGTTTAAATAAGGGTAATTTAAGATTTCGTTATGTATCAGTTGGACAAATGTTATCTGTTGATACAAAGATGAGAAGGTTTTATGCCTGCTGGAGAAGGAGAACAAAAATCTCAGCTCCAGCGGGCTTTTCCCTTGCTCCTAAAAAAATAAAATAAAAAAAAATACAAAAAAATTTGTACACAATTTTTCGACGTTGTTCTGCTGAAAGTTCACGCATTTTGAAACAAACTCATGAAAACGAATAAACAACTGCACAAGTGGTTAGGGAAGAGTGTAAACAACAGGACGCAGCCATAAAAATTGACAGATTCTGAACCATTGCGAAATGGCAGCGGTTTTTGGTTGCGTCCATACTTTCGGGGACAGTCTTTATTGAGTTCATAAGACGGTAGTTTTGTTTTATTACGAATTCATAAATTGATTCCGGTCCCAATATTATTTGTTGGATTTATTTGATACATGTTCCAGCAAATATAAACAGAATTACACCGATGTCAGATGAAACGTTTACTGAGATTGGTATTTTTTTTCAAACATTTTGACGGTAAGAATTGATCGTCGCAGCGCTGATTACTGGAATCATGATAGACAATATTGGATAATTATGTCCGAAAGAAAAAAGCAATTCTAATGTTTGCTTCCATAGCAATTATCGACGGTCTCAGTGGAGCTTCAAACTTCGAAATCAGCTTTTTTTGATCATCTCTGTTTGCATCAAACATCGGTTGACAAGTGAATCAATCCAAAGAATATTATAACATTTCTGAGGCATATTTGAAAAATAAAGACCGTGAACTTAAATTTTAGAATTAAATAGTCATAAAACGCTCAAATTTGTAGATATCTGATCTGGATTCAGTGGTCATTTGCCTATCTGTGCGCGCAGTAAACAATGTCACCAACGACGAGGTTAATTGTCATTTCGCTCTTTGAAAGGGGCTTTGTGTATAAATTAATCTTCAGCTACCGAAATTTATCGCGAGTTATGCCTAATTCAAGGACCCACTGTTATGAGTGAAGGAACGGTTTGTGTTGTGGAATCCCAAAATTTATAAAGAAGTGTTCCTGACCAGGAGCCGAGTGCTAGACCCAATATGATAATTGGTTGATGATAACTGCCCTGGCCGACGAATTTCCCAATGTTGGATGCTATACACTTTTTATACGGTACGTAAACTGAGGTTTTTTTATGCGACTTTTTTATGCAAAGTTTCAGAGTTATGCGGTTTTTATGCGAATTTTCAGAGTTATGCGGTTTTTTATGCGAATTTTCAGAGTTATGCGGTTTTTTTGTGCGAATTTTCAGAGTTATGCGGTTTTTTATGCAACTTTTTTATGCAGTTTTAGAATTATGCGGTTTTTTCATGCGATTTTTCAGAGTTATGCGGTTTTTTTTATGCGGTACGTAAACTCGCATAAAAAAAGACTTGCTAAGGTCTTTTTTTATGCGCATAAAAAAAGACTTGCTAATCCTTATATTTTATAATATGCTTCGTATAATAGACTAATCGGTTATGTTGAGTAGGTAACACTTTCAATTTTACTTTTTTCCCACAACGCTACTTTACGAACGAGCAATGAATGAATACGATATGCATGAAAATCTTCGTCTATCGGCCAGTAAAATGCAGTTTTAGATCAACGACATTAACTAACTTCACACTATCATTATGAGGCCATTAAAATAAGTAAAGAATACTAGCCGTCCCAAATTACCACCCTGCGGAACTGCAAATCTGTTCGTGACTATTAATGAAAGCGAACCCCTTACAACAAAGAAGTTCTTTGGAATAGCTGTACATCTATCCGAAACCACTTGGTTGATGAAGTCTGCCAAACAATGTTAGTAACGCTAGCTATTGATGGCTGTTATCGGTAGCAGGCGCGAAACTCATGGAAATCATGGAAATGTTATTTTTCGGTATAAGGTAGAAATTCTCAGAATCATTCATGAGTTTTATGTAGAATTTTTCAGAACATTTTTTTTAGGAATCTTTGCTTAACCAGTTCATATTATGAAATCACTTTTCCATTTTTTTCGCGGAACGCTTACTCAGTCTGTCTCAACAATCACCGTAATTTACTACCCTTATTCCTTTACCACGAAGCCCTCAAGGAACATTATCTAAGAGTCGCATTAATTATGAATCCAAAAGACATCACATAGAAAAGAATTATCTGTTTTGTCTATGTTTGTTTGGAAGCGTTCAAAATGACGGTCTATAAAAAGCAACAATATTGAACATCAGTATAATAGCTACAGTGAAGATAGCAGCATCCATGATTCAATAACAACCAATAAAGCACACGATGTTTATGTTTTTTTTCCATTCGGAACCAATTGCTAACCCTGAGGAACGATTTTCAAGTTCTGCTTTCGTACGATTGAATTGTCTAGCCGTGGTTTTATGTTTGCTGAAGCTAGCACGTTTCTGCCGGTTGAATACAATGTTGCACTAGCGTCGTCGTCTTTGGAAAACCATTAAACCAGTTTAATATTGTTTTGATGACGCTTTTCTCGTTGAACGCTCAACAGCATCATCGTCATAAACTATTTTTCGCGGTCAACTTTATTACACAGCTACACACCCGGCGCAAGTTCGAAGCAGTGTGTAAATAGTCAAGTAGTTTCCAATTTCTCGCCAATTGTTTTTCACCCACAGGGAACGATTTGGAAGCGCGGGTCTGGCGGAAAAATATGATCGATATTTTCAACAGGCTATTTTCTACTCAAAGTCGACCGCAAGCAAACAACTTACAATTGGCTACATTAGAAGGAGAAGCAACAGGTGTTTTCTAACACTAAACTGGAATGCTGATTAACTAACCGCTGCTTTTATGTCACTGATGCATTGTGTAGGTGTAGGTAATTAATGCTTTTAATTAGAACGATTTAAAATTTTAAATAAAACATATTTTTCGCTAGGGTTTGTTGATACTAAGAGCGCATACTCACGTTACGTTATGCACGTTAGAACATTTTCGTGTTCCATTCAATACTATCATAAATCGCTTTCAGTCGGTACAACAATATCAACGAACAGTTTTCATTGAATGAGACAACATTATGAACAACAAAACGGTTTTTGAGATGAGAAAGTCTATCACCATTGATTAAAATCCTTTCACTTGGTCGATCTCGCCATATACAGAGTAAAACTTTGAAAACCATTTTTTTAGTATTGTTTATTGCAATATGAATTAAATTTAAATTGTTAAGATTCAATTTAGGTGTTCAGTCTCAAGTTGTGACTATTCAACATATTGCAAATGTGATTTTGATCTGTTAGAACCAGATCAATTATAAAGAGGTTTCTCACGGAAGATAAACAAGTTAGACTATTGGGAGATAGAACTGAAAAATACTCAGCAGTGTGGTTTAGTTTAGTGGCCCGACCTGGAAGGATTCTTAGTGTCAGTAGGATCCATAGTACTAGCCATGCAATGATTCTGTACACTAAGAATCGGCTGCGAAGTCTGTTGAAATAGAAAGGCCAAATTCCACAAAAGGAATGTAATGCCAAGACTTTGCTTTGCTTGAAAAAGGCTGAGTTGTGGTAGTCTTGAAAAAAAAACTGATTAGCTTTTCTTTTGTGCCATTGAAGCAGTGATGAAACGGCATTCAACGTCCCTTGGTTTCAATTCCTACGGCACTCAATTGCCTACCTTTTCGGATCAATCTCGTTATCTTTAAGCGTTGGCAAAATTAATTGACATTTTCGTTTGAAAAAAAATAAAAAAAATTATGCCAAAAATAATCCTGTTAATCAAATGATGCGCTTTTATAACGAAAACTGCCAAAAAATCGATCTAACTATGTCCAGGAAACAAATAAAGGAAAAATTTGAAAACAAATCGTAGAAATAATGTATAGCATATAAGAAACCATTGTAACTTTTTTTTTCTCTGTAGTCTACATTTGTTTCACGAATAAATAAATAAATAAATTGTATTCGCGTCTTTTGTGTCCGGATGCATGCGTTTTAATGGACGATGAGACTTATGTAAAGGAGGACTCAAAAACCCTTCCAGGTCCATAATGCTTTACTATCGTCATTGGGGAGGATGTGAGCGATGCGCACAAGTCGATTCAAGTGGAGAAATTCGGTCGAAAGGTACTGGTATGGCAAGCAATATGTTCCTGTGGTTTGAAGTCAACCATTTTTTACACTAACGGAACTATAAATGCAGAAATCTATCGATCTGAGTGTCTCCAGGAAAGATTGCTGCCTTTACATAAGAAGCATAATACAACTCCATTGTTTTGGTCGGATTTAGCGTCGGCTCACTATGCAAAAACCAATCTCAATTGGCTTGCGGAAAAGGGTATAAATTTCATTGAGAAAAATATCAATCCACCAAATTGCCCTGAGCTTCGACCCATCGAACGTTACTGGGTAATCGTGAAGAGGGACTTTATTCAAGAAGACTGGCAAGGCCGCTGGGAACATGCAGGAGTTCAAAAAAATTTGGGCTCAAGCGTCCAAAAAATGCGATGCAACACTTGTCCGGAACTTGATAAAGAGCGTTCGATCTAAAGTTCAAAAATTCGTGAAGGAATAACATAAATTTCATCCGGTTTTCATTATGCTCAAGTTTAACCTCGTACAATAAAGGATCAATTTTAGTTTGAATAAAATATCGTTCTTTATTATAATTTGAAAGAAAAATTTGTGGATAGCTTATTTTCGATACATTCCTTAGGTTTCGTCAACAATAACCAACCTACAACAAAAGTCAAACCGAAGATGCACCAGCACAGCCAAACACGCTTCCGAAGTGCACTCGCGTTCGTTTTTTCAGTTCTGAATATGCATCCGCGGCATTCAGCGAAAATCTTTTTCATCTGCAGAATCTTACTTAAACTGTGGTAAGTGCGCTCAGTACTAATCCTTGTGGCAACTGTTAGCCTGTGCACCTTTCTTTTTCAGCCAATCAGCACCAGCGAAACGGAAGCTGAATCGTTTTCTCATACAAACGTCAATGAAAAAAACATCATTACACTAATACATGGATTGAAACAGTTTTTTACATTTTCAAAAACAACTCTTTTAAAATCTCTTTAGAGGAAGTTTACAATTTTAGAAAATCAAGCATCCCCATTTTCCATGTTGATAACCGAAACAAAATTTCTCTTAGTTACACCGCTCTTACGTCATAAGTTGTTCATGAAATAACGACTAATTTACAACTTTGCTTTTTTTTAAATGATTCAACAGCACATCATCGTAATGATGCCTAGTAGTGACTGATGTTTGTAAGCAATCGATCACAATTTGATTGATTACTTTTTCAACGGTCGATTAATCAAGTCTTCTACTCAATTAATAAAAACAATTTCTATTTGTAGTTAAGTGTTCCTTTTACGTCAATAGTCCAACCTTGTACCTTAGTGAGATGTTTTGTTATATAGTTTGCGGTATATTCGTTCTCGAATCTCTCTGACATCCTTCGCCTAAATCACTTTGATGTATCAGTAGCTAAAACCTGAGTACGTACCTGTAAGCGAAAACGAGAGAACAAAAAAAATCGTTAGTATGCATGGTATGTCGAAAAAAGGTTTCAAATTTAATTAAATGTGTAAGACAACTGCTGGGGAGTGTGACTTTTCCTATTTCCTTGCTTCATACTTGGTAGAGTAACGTAAAATTTCCTCCCGAAAAAATGCAGCAAATTCCGATCAAACGACCGGGCATATTTCCAAGCGAACAAACACTTGAAGTGTTTTTAGCACCACAGACCGAATCAACTTCAATCCGCGTCAACAGTTGTTTGTCGGTGGTCGGAAATGGGAAACTCATGAAAACCGTCGAATTACACGCACACCGGAGGAATCTGCACTTTTCGTTTCCCCAGCCGAGACACGAAGGCACGAACCGGAGTTAAGGAAATTTATTCCGACCATCAGGCGAAAGCTAAGCGGATGTGTTCATAAGCGATTTCTGCCTCTCTCCGCACCCTTACTGATGGTTTCTCTCCTGATTTGCTGATTTCCTGACCGGTAGCTTTCCGCGTGTGTGTGTGTGTGTGTGTGTGTTTATGGGGAGAAAAGCTGCAGCGTCACGTTTCTACCCCTTTGCTATTGACAGTGAAAAGTGCTGGATGCTGGCAGTGAGGAAGTGAATTCGAGAAAAGTCGACTCAGATATGCAATTTTATTTGGATTGCTATTTCCGTTCGGTAGCAGGATTCGCACAATCGAGAGGAAATTCTTGCAGCTCTTACATACCCACACACACACACATGCACAGCCGAACGAACCGACCGACTGACAAACGATATTCTGAGCACATCTTGCTTGGGGTGGAATTTTTAATCGAAACTGAATATGACGTTATTAAAATTGCATGCGATGGAATGCCTGGAAATGAAATGTGAAATCAACTGCGCGAGGGCAATATCCCTGATGCGGCACTGTAAGCTGCTTAAAACTTTGTGTTTGACAAAGTAGCAGTACTATGAGCAGAAAGTTCAATGAAATACAGGTGTTTCAGGTTCTGATTACCTACTATTCTGAGAAAGATACAGTTCTTTGGGAAAGAATACTATCAAATTCGAAAAAATCGTAATTTGCGAAAAAAACAGAAGCGCAATTTTCTGATTCTGTATACCATGAAAAAAAAAACCTTTTTTAATCCACCAGTGGTGAAATGGTGCCTTTCTCATTAACAATTCACGAGAAATCGATCCAAGTTTCATATTGGACATTTTGAATAACTGTTTCCGGAATTTGCCGTAAGTTTTTAGGGCCATTAGTTAGCCCATTAGGTCTACGGGTTCGAATAGTTTTACAATTTGTTTCGGAAATTTCGTACTTTTTTGTATCGTCAACTATATGAAAAAAAATCACACACTGGTGACAGACATTCGTGCCTGTGCCGTGATTCTGTTTTCTTCAAAACGATTGAAAACTCGGACTCATGTGTGCTCGGTGCCGATGGAGTCGCTTGTGTTTTCAGAATCGAGCTTCGGTGTTGGTTTCCGTTTTCTTTATCGCGTGTACGAAATCGAACACCACACACACAGCGTGCTTCGTTCGTGGAGGCGGTGTTGTGTTTTCTTCTTTCGTACTACCGCAAGTACTTCGGATTTCCGTAAACGGAAGTCAGATCCAGACAAAAATTCAGGAGTTATGTATGGAATCATAAGCCCATAAGCCATCGCCATCGAGAAAAGGGAGTTCGTTCCATTTTAGAGTTTGTTACCGGCCCTTCGAAACCAGAAACTAGGAACTGATATAGCCGGAATGGATTCGGTTGACCGTTAACTGACAAGGCCTATCGATTGGAACTGATTTGAGTCCCCGCAACCTCATCATTCCGTGTTTTGCATCACAGCTCTATATAACTGCTTGAAATGTTCAACGCTTTTTATCCTGTAATTCCGGAACCGGAGATCAAATCCAGATGAAACGCAGAAGTTTTGTATAGGACCATAAGACCATTCATTTTAGTCTAAGTTTGTGAAAATCGGTCACGCCCTCTCCGAGAAAAGTGAGTCATTAATTTGAAATTGAAATTTCTACACTAATCACCCCGTAATTCCGGAACCGGTAGTCGGATCAAGATGAATGTGAGGAATTTACTATGATATCATAAGGCCTTTCACTTGGAGCCCGATTTTGTAAAAATCGATTCAGCCATCTCTGAGAAAAGTTAGCGCATTTATTTTTATTTTTCTGCACATTTTACCCCATAATTCCGAAATCTAAATCCAAAAAGTATTCAGGAATTTTGTATGGGACCACATCATGTATTCTGCCAAGGATTGAGATACAACGGCTATGAAAATTTATTTCCCGAAAATCTTCTGTTCGAGAATATTCAGTGTGCAAACTTTTTTCTTGAATATCATTGAGCAGAATGCTCGCTAGTGAACGTGAAAATCACTTGTGAAAATTTTCGAAATTTTGTTTTTTTCCCAACACTATTTCTTCCCGAGGAAATCATTTTGCCAATTGAACTACTCTGGATATGATGAAACTCAACCATGAAGGTAACCAGATGGAACATGGGTGTTGTACGGTCAGTGTGTCAGTGAAATTTTAGTTTCGCTTCTGTGGACTTAAATACGGATAAAACAGAGAGGAAAACGAATGAATGAGAGCTCAAAAAAAAGATATTTTAAAAAAGTCGTTTCGCCGAAAGTCGCAATATACCACATACATTAGCCTGGTAGATACATCTACTCAATTGCTTTGATGCTTGGTAGCTAATAGTCAACAAGTTTTCTGGGTAACTCGAGGGTACAAGAATCAATTTTCATTCAAGAAGTACAATTGTAGGTCAACAAAACGGGCGTTAACGCTATCATCTTTCATTTGTCTTTATTTTAAATCAATTCCAATTACGATTTTAGGACGATTTCAGGATTCGGCGAAATGACTCTTTCGGCGAAGTGGCTTTCGGCGAAATAGCATTCGGCGCAAAAACCGTTTCGGCGAAATGGCTTTCGGCAAAACGGCTTTCGGCGTAATGACCCTGATCCCTTCGAGCTCATACTTTTATCCGTACTCCTTCCGCTAGAACCAATTACGGTCACAACGAGCCTTTCGTCAGTATGTGCCGTCTATTCAATCATTGCTCAAATGTATTCGATTTTCGCTTAACTCATAACACCATGAAGAATTTGTTTCTAAAATATTTGTCACTCTAGTTATCAGTATTGTATTAGTATTAGTATTAGAGAGAGGAATGGTTTCTGTGTGGAGTTGTAACCAATGTAATTAAAGGAAATTTTGGATAATTATAATCTGTTGGTACAAAAGATGAGAGGTTTTATGCCTACTGGAGAGAGAGTCTAAAATTTGGTGATGCTTAGCTCCAAATAAACAATTAAACAAATAAACTCCGAAACCGGAAGTACCAGCCATTTGATTGACTTTGAACTTGATTGTCAATTCAACGGTAGCTTTAGAACGAACCTAAGATCGAGGAAATCGGTTCAGCCATTTCTGATGAAATTGAGCGGTGAAAAAGAAAACGTGATTTGTCGCTTACGTCATTTTTACTAGTATATCTCCGGAAGTCCCAGCCATTTGATCTTCGAACTTGATCCACAATTCACTAGTAGCTTTCAAATGAGCCTAGACGTGTTAAAATCGGGTTAGGCCATCTCCGAGAAAATTGAGCGGTAAAAAAACAAACAGCGTCAACCTGAGTCGATTGGTATATAATAACATGAGTCCTCGAGGCTCCCTTTGAAAGTCGGGTTTTCCATCAATTTTAATACCTTTCTAAAGAGAAAAGCTAAGCAATAGTTTCATCGATCGAACAAAAATGTTGCTAAAGACTGTCCCAGAAAGTATGGACGCAAACAAAAACCGCTGCCATTTCGCAATGGTTCAAAATCTGTCAACTTTTATGGCTGCGTCCTGTTATTTACACTCTTCTCTAACCACTTGTGCAGTTGTTTATTCGTTTCCATTAGTTTGTTTCGAAATGCGTGGACTTTCAGCAGAACAACGTCGAAAAATTGTGTACAAATGGTGCACAGAACGCGGACTGTCACTGAGAAAGATAGCAAAAATGGAAGGAGTAAGTGAAAAAGCCATGCGAAATGCAATCAGGAAGTTCGGTGAGGATAACACCTATGAGGATAAATCGAAAACGGGTCAAAAAAAAGGTCCTGCTAACCCTCAGTTGGAAAAACGTATACTGAAGACGTTCGAGAAAAAGTAGGAGATTTCAGTTCAGGGCACTTCGAAGTCAAATGTTCTTCGTGCTAAAGAACGTTTGAATCTTCGGACCTATAAGAAGCAGAAACAACCAAAACGTAGTCCGAAACAAGAAGCATCCATCAGACCGAGGGTTCGAAAGCTGTACAATACGATTCTTGCTGAAAATTTGAACTGCATAACCATGGACGACGGAACCTACGTGAAACTCGATTACAAATCCTTGCCGGGACCACAATATTATACGGTGCGAGAAGGGCAAGTGTTAAACCAGTCCGAGACATCGATTGAAGTCGAAAAATTTGGTAAGAAAGCTATGGTCTGGCAAGCAACTTGTAGCTGCGGTAAGATTTCGAAACCCTTCATCACCACTGCTTCAATGAACAGCGAAATATACATCAAGGAATGTTTACAAAAACGACTTCTACCCATGATTCGAAGCCACAAGGATCCTGTTGTCTTCTGGCCAGATCTTGCTTCTTGCCACTACTCGAAATCAACGGTAGAATGGTATACTACCAAAAATGTCACTTTCGTCCCAAAAGACATGAATCCACCAAATTGCCCACAACTTCGACCAATTGAGGAATTCTGGGCATTAACGAAGGCACATCTTAGGAAACATGTCTCGGCAGCCGAAACCATTCAACAGTTCGAAAAAGATTGGAAAAAAGTGTCAAAACTTGTCGCCAAGAAGTCTGTACGGAATTTAATGAGGAACGCTCGCAAGGAGGAGCGCCAGCTAGTCTACAATGGCTAAGTAGCAAATTTTGAGAATAATATTCTGTTGTTGTAGTCTAATATTATCAGTATATCGAATAAAATTTCAGTATCTAACACTTATGAATTATTTACAGCGAAATCAAAGTGCGTCCATACTTTCTGGGACAGTCTTTAGTTCCTATGGGACCCAGAAGATCGAACAACGCAATTAATTGCACCTGACCTTTTCCATCGTATTGCACAATAAAAGAAAAGATTTAAATAAATACTTTTATTGGTTTCAAAATGTTCACGACTTTTGTATTCGTGGAACAGACTGTAAGTAGATTTCAACAAACGTTTAATTGTGATTGACAATTGATCAAAAACATCACCGAAAGAAAATGATTAAATATATGACATCAAAAAACAGAACAATAGAAGTTCACAACATGTCTTTTCAGTATTTGAGCTATTTTTGTATTGCCGTTTCCTATATAAAGGTAATAGAATTACTAGAAAACCGAACTTTTTTTTTTGAATGACAGAGAAGCACCATTCAAATGAATATCAATCCCTATTTCAAAAGTAGCATTAAAATTGAAAATTGAATTCATAATTATTTGTAATGCTGCTGAGCTGACTCCAATTTCGGTACATCCGCCCCGGTTGGAAATTATTCCGGAAATAGCAGTTTTAAGAACCTAAATTGGGTGCTCATCATGAATGATGATGAATTCCGCTCATCCAGGCAGCGCAGCAGCGGCGGGATAGCTTTTGGGTACCAACAACGGGTTCGGTTCGTTTATCGAAAAAAGAGGGCGCGAAATGCGATTTCAATACAGGAAAATGTCGCAACCTTCCACCATTCTGCCATTCTACAAAATGAAGTCATTTTTTTTCTGTGATTTCATAACACTTACGTTATAGACGGAAATCTTTGGACGGATTCGGTTGCACCTTAATTCGAAAAAAAACTACCGAACATTGTAATGCAATTCCTTTCAAATTGGCGAACAAAGCAGTGCCAGGCGGCGGGGGTGGAGAATGTGGGAGGAGTTCTCCGACTTAGAAACGCATCATCCAAATTTAGTTTTATTTGCGTAGGTCGGCCACCAGGAAGCTAACAAATCCATCATCGCGCGTGCATGTAGGCAAGTTAGAGACCGTATTGTGATGTGACGTGACGTGAGTTATTCTTGCCATCCGTCGTGGCAGTACGGTTTCTCTTCCGATTGCTATTCTACCGTGAATCAAAGCTCGTGATTATTTCGCCCATTTGTACACGTGCAACAACAAAACAACCCAACAGATTCTAAATCGAATTCGGGATGTTTCCACCTACTTAAAACTGGCACCGACATACAATTCCATACCATCGCTGACTACCAGAAAGTCAGGTAATGGGCAACACTTCGAACACCGATCGTAACACAGGGCTTGGCTATAAATTATGCTATTACGCAGTTTCTCTTTTTTTGTGAGATTGCTGAAATGGCGGCCGGCACTGACGAAGGTACAGTAGAGTGGTTGGGTGTTTTTTTCCTACCACACTTTTTTCACACACTTGAATGATTGCCACTGTTGTTGTTGTTGACTGCTGATGAATTCAGTTGTTAGAAGCTAAGGCAACAAACAACTGCCCAGCCACGTGAGTGAACGAGTTTGACAGCTGAACTTTTCGACGGCTGTGTTACTGAGTTTCGGTTCGGTTTTGACTGCTGCTGCTGGTGGTGGATTCTAATCAGGTATCGCTACCAGGAGGTATGAATCACGTTAGCCTACATTTGCACCTATTTCTTTTTTTTTTTTTGGTTTCAGGCGCGTCTATGAATGTCGAACTTTCGATGCGTAAGGCAGTGAATAACGGTGCAAAAATTAGTACACTTTCCACACGACGTTCAGCTCTAAACGAAAGGTTCTTGTTTTTTTTTTTTGAATTTTCAACAGCAATTTCAATGCCCGGTGATTGAGTTTATGTAAATACGAACGGGCGGCGGGTGTGTGCGCTATGCGATGACACGATCATCGCACCCAAGTCACGTACGGGGGTGTGCTCGTGTATGGACGACTAGACAGCATTTGCTCTAGAAAGAGATCTTTTAATGGCTTTGCTGTGTTTGAAGTTTTGAATAATTTTATAACTTTGATCCGTCCGACGCCAAGCAGTGAAGTTTCGTGATCACTGACAGGGATAGAAATTCATTTGAACTATTTTACCAAACTGAACAAATTATCACCTCCGAAATGAATCTGGAAACGAAGTTTCACATTTATGATGACTTCAACCAACGAAATGTAGATTTTATCATAGACAGCGAAAACGAATCTATCTTCTGACTTCCAATCTTCGATGAGAATGAAACCCTTTCCTTTTTTATTTGACAAAGTTTCTCTTTTTGGTCTACACTAAGTTAATTCTGTCAAAAATAGACTTAGATCTTCTATTCACAAACTACATTGAAGTCTTTTGCGTGAGTGAATCATTGACACCACTATGGACAAATAAAGCCGAAAACCGGTAACCAGAAGAGCCGGAATCGGTTTGTATGGCTGCCCACTAATAAAGACTGTCCCAGAAAAGCACTTTGATTTCGCTGTAAATAATTCACAAGTAGATATTCAAATTTTATTCGATATACTGATAATATTAGACTACAACAACAGAATATTATTCTCAACATTTGCTACTTAGCCATTGTAGACTAGCTGGCGCACCTTCTTGTGAACGTTCCTCATTAAATTCCGTACAGACTTCTTGGCGACAAGTTTTGACACTTTTTTCCGATCTTTTTCGAACTGTTGAATAGTTTCGGCTGCCGAGACATGTTCCCTAAGATGTGCCTTCGTTAATGCCCAAAAATCCTCAATTGGTCGAAGTTATGGGCAATTTGGTGGATTCATGTCTTTTGGGACGAAAGTGACATTTTTGGTAGTATACTAATCTACCGTTGGTTTCGAGTAGTGGCAAGAAACAAGATCTCGCCAGAAAACAACAGGATCCTTGTGGCTTCGAATCATGGGTAGAAGTCGTTTTTGTAAACACTCCTTGATGTATATTTCGCTGTTCATTGAAGCAGTGGTGATGAGGGGTTTCGAAATGTTACCGCAGCTACAAATTGCTTGCCAGACCATAGCTTTCTTACCAAATTTTTCGACTTCAATCGATGTCTCGGACTGGTTTAACACTTGCCCTTCTCGCACCGTATAATATTGTGGTCCCGGCAAGGATTTGTAAGCGAGTTTCACGTAGGTTTCGTCGTCCATGAGTCCATGCAGTTCAAATTTCCAGCAAGAATCGTATTGTACAACTTCCGAACCCTCGGCCTGATCTATGCTTCTTGTTTCGGACTTCGTTTTGGTTGTTTCTGCTTCTTATAGGTTCGAAGATTCAAACGTTCTTTAGCACGAAGAACATTTGACTTCGAAGTACACACTTTTTTGACCACATCCCGAACTGAAACCTCCTTCTTTTGCTCGCCTTCAGTATACGTTTATCCAACTGAGAGTTAGCAGGACCCGTTTTCGGTTTATCCTCAAAGGTTTTATCCTCACTGAACTTCCTGATTGCATTTCGCACGGCTTTTTCACGTACTCCTTCCATTTTTGCTATCTTTCTCGGTGACAGTCCGCGTTCTGTGCACCATTTGTACACAATTTTTCGACGTTGTTCTACTGAAAGTCCACGCATTTCGAAACAAACTAATGAAAACGAATAAACTACTGCACAAGTGGTTAGAGAAAAGTGTAAACAACAGGACGCAGCCATAAAAATTGACAGATTCTGAACCATTGCGAAATGGCAGCGGTTTTTGGTTGCGTCCATACTTTCTGGGACAGTCTTTAATGGCTTCAGTAGTGCATAGGCCAATTTAATTTTTTTCTATGTTTCTTGTATCGCCGCTTTAAGTGAGAGTACAAAACACATTTTACCCTATTATTAAGGAACCGGATGAAATTTGAAAGTTTTGTATTGGATCACAATACCTTTTTTTTGAACTTAAGTTTGATAAAAACAGTTGCGCCAGAAAAAGTTAGGAAATAATTTGAAATTGGAGCAATCGCAGTCGGATCGGAATAAAATTCAAGAAAATTGTATGAGATAATTATACCTTTCATTTGAATCTAAGTTTATGAAAATCGGTTCGACCATCTCCGAGAAAAACGAGTGAAAAATAATGTAACTTACATACATAGGCACATACACACATGCACATATACCCATGCACACACACACACACACAAACACACACACATACAAACCCATACACATACACACACACACACTCACACACACACACACGCACACACACCATTTCACAAAGACCGTTCATTTGAATCTAAGTTTGTGAAAATCAGTCCGGCCATCTCCGAGAAATAAGAGTGCACATTTTTGTTACACACACACACGCACAGACATTTGTTCAGTTCGTCGAGTTGAGTCGAATGACACTCGGTTAAAACGTGGGTTTTCACAGTGATTGCATAGCCTCTCTATATGAGAAAGGCATAAAACAGATTTTGAAAAAATCAAGCCTAGGCTACGAACTATAAATCGGAAAAATTATATTAATATGGCAAAATTTACTTAGTATTGAGAGAAATGTTGAACAAAATTTTGAAATATTCTATTCAATATCAATCAATTCAATCTCTGGAACTATTCCTATGAAAAGAAGAAGAAAATACCATGATAGTAAACTGCCATGATGGTTTAACCCGCAACTGAAAAACTTAAAGAACAGAAAACAGAAAGCACACAAAATATACAAAAGAGATCAACACATTTAAAAAAACCTGTGATTTTACATCTTATTAGATGCACATATATGGAGCATCGCAGTTCACACAAATTTACGTTGAAGAACATTTAATATTGTGTCTAAAATTCCATGGCATGAAATTCGTTGGAAAAAAAAAGAAATACTGATAGCAAACGCCACGACTTGAACCGAGAATCATTGTATCGCAAGTACGTCTGTTAATCGACTGAGCCACAGAAGCATACATCTCCTTGGATGGTAATAGGTGCATTTAAATTCATGCAGTCGCACCTGCTAGCAGAATACAAGTTATAGTCGAAACCAGTAAAATTCAAGCTAATCTAACATTAAGTCAGTCCAAATGAAATTAGGTCTTTACCACAAAAAATTAGGTCTTTTAGACGAAAAAAAAAATAATTTTACAGATGACTTAATCCCTCATGACGGAAAATTTCATTTGTAATGACTTAATGTTAGATTACCTTAAATTTTACTGGTTTCGACTGTAACTTGCATTCTGTTAGTAGGTGCGACTGCATGAATTTAAATGCACCTATTACCATCCAAGGAGATGTATGCTTCTGTGGCTCAGTCGATTAACAGACGTACTTGCGATTCAATGATTCTCGGTTCAAGTCGCGTAGGTTGCTATCTGTATTCTCGTTTTTATTTCATTGAATTTCATTCCATGGAGTTTTGGACACAATATTAAATGTTCTTCCACGTGAATTTGTATAAACTGCTACGCTCGATTTATGTGCATTAAAAAAGATGTAAAATCACAGGGTTTTTTAAGTGCGTATGAGGAATTAAGTCACGTGTAAAATTCAAATTTTTATAGTGTGAATAGTCTACAAAACTATCTCAATATCTGCAAAGAACCAGCAATTACCAGCGCCCACGTAAATTACAATCAGAAAATTGAAAACGAGATCAAGAGCTGTCCAGCATTTTTTTTTCAATTGCGTCAAAACAAAATTGAATAGTCCATCAGAAATTCACGCATACATTATGATAGTTAGGTTGGTAAAACTAGTGATGAAATTTGTAACTTGTTCCTCATTTTTTTCCTTGAAGTATATTTTACACATACTGAAAGTGGTTGTGACCGTGAATACTTCTCATTTATTCTTCCGGATCTCCAATCGAAATTTCGAACGAAGATATTTTGATGTTATAAATCAGGACCCATCAAAAGGGCCAGAGCCTGACGGTATTGTTCTGGTGTTTAAAAAAAAAATTGCAGAATTGTCAACATGTATATAAAATATGCATCATTTCCAGAAATTGGAAGTAATCGTATTTAGTACCAATCTTTAAATCTGATGCTAAATCACACATTCGGAACTATGGTGAAGTTGCTATCAGCTCGTGTATTCCCAAATTATTCGAAAAAATAGCAATGATAATTTTTTTCGGTAGGTAAAAAATCTTTAAAAAAATGATCAACATGGCTTTTTCAAAGACCGTTCGACTGCATCTAATTTACTAGAATTTGTTACGTGCACTCTAAATTCAATGGATAATGGTAACCGTGTAAAAAACATTTCAATAAAGCATTTGACCGCATAGACATATCGTTGCCATTAATAAAACTTAAAAAAATGGTGTGGATCCAAACTTTCTTAAATGACTCAAATCATACCTCTCGAATCGCAAACAAGTTGTTCGCTTTCAAAAATAAATTTTCTGAGCCAATCCATGTTACTTCTGGTGTTCCACAAGGTTCCCACTTAGGCCCTCTCCTTTTTAGTTTGTATGTAAATGACATTTCCTTTTTACTTAAGCATGTAAAAGTTCTCATTTATGCAGACGACCTGAAGCTGTATATGAAAATAAGAAACGGCATTGATGCAGAAATATTCCACAACGAAATTGATTTATTTAGCACATGGTGCAGCAAAAGTTTACTTGAACTCAACGTAAAAAAGTGCAATATCGTTCAGTAGAAAATCCAAACACTATCATTAAACGTATATTTAGGAAGTCAACTAGTAAAACAAAAACAGTGCGAGGTTTAGGTAATACCTATCTTCAGAACTTTCAGACTCTGCCATTGGAGAAAATACAATAACAAGTTTTGTTAAGAAGTTTTCCAACATAAATAAGAAACAGACGTATGTTTAGGAAGCCATTATGGTCTGTGTAGACTTCTCGGCAACCGATTGAGCTGCTTTTGCTCAATTTTTCTGTAGTTGTAGCTTGATGTTTATGTCGGGGCTCGAACATACGACAACTGGCTTGTAAGACCAGCGTCCTATGCACTGAACCGCCAACCCGGGACATGATAACTGATCAAGCTCACCAATTCATGAAAAAGAAATGTATTGTTATGAATAATCCAATTCTTACTATTAGATGTTTTTAGGGAACTTCTTACAAGCTAGTTGTAATGCTAATAAAAAAGATCTTGATTGAATATTAATTAGTTCATTTATAAAATGGTTCACAGTTGGAATCAGCTAGGTGAAGTTTTGTCAATATGCCAAAAATTTGGGTCTGTACCAAAGAATGAACAATTTCGCTATATGCGACAATATCAAATAAAACAGCAGTTAGGTTATAAATTGACCGTCTTAAACAATATGCACAAATGTGTCTCCCTCATATTATTCAATCGAAAATACTCATGGTTGACAACCATACATAATTAGTATCTGTTTAATTAGCAAACAAAACCTGTCGTAAGCCCACTGCCCTCAATCGCTGAAAATATTACACATTTCGATGTATCGTTGGCACTGAATTTCACCTTAATGCTCGTTCATACCAATTATTTTAGAAAATTTAATGTTATTAATGGTATACAGAGTGAATTCTGAAGAGTGTCATCCCACGTTTTGGCCCTGCTAATTGGCCGTGATCGTGTGATCTGACTCCCTCGTATTACTTTTTGGGGGGCTATGCAAACAAGCCCTACACTTTGGGTGAATTTTCAAAGCTTTCCGGTTTGTTTTGTCTTAGAAATACACGAAACGTCGAGATCTGGTGTTATCCCGAAATATTTTTAAGTAGTTTCTGAGACTTTTTAATTTTTTTGATCACACCAGATCTCGACATTTCATGCATTTCTAAGACATTTGGCATCGAAAAAAGTTCTCGGTTTCTGAAATTTCAAAGTCCCAGAGTCAAATTTTTTTCAATTTGTTTTTGCTGAAATTACCCCAGATCTGGACGTTTCTAAGATATTTGACAGAAATTTTTTTTTCAATTTTGCTGTTTTTCCTCTATGCGGATTTCCTAAGATACGTGGTTTAATATTCCTACGTTCTTACCAAGTTAAGCGGTTTCAAGTCCCCAAGTCGTTTTTTTACCAAAAATTACTAAATTGAAATTACACATATCTCAACGTTTCATGCATTGTGAAGACATATGGCATAAAATTATTTTTTCAATTTCGGAAATCTCATAGTTTCTGCAAGTCCCAAAATCGATATTAAAAAAACATTTTTTTTAGTTTACACCAGATCTGGACGTTTCATGCATTCCTAAGATATTTGGCATAAAAAAAATTCTTAAGTTCTATATTTTTTTCCACGGTTTTTTACTACGCGTTACGTAGCCTCCGCGTGAAAAGAGAACTCAGAATTGCGTTCGTGCAGAAAAGCCGATGTGCCCTTATTCCCGGAATCTTGCATACAAATAATTGTCATGAATTAATTGTTCACGTAATTCCATCTTGATATTTGCAAAAAAGTTTTTTAATTGAGCGAAGGTGCGGTGAATTTGGTGGGTTCATATCTTTTGCCACAAAATTCACTCCTTTGGCTCGGGTTTCAACCGTAGTGACAGGATGCTAAATCACGCCAAAACAGAGTGGGTTCTCATGTATGGCAAAAGACGCTTCTTATGGCACACTTCCGTGTGAATCGCAATTATTTGCAAAGTTTAATCATTTCTTCCTTCAAAGTTGTCGGAAGTCGGAAGGTACCTAATGCAAGTTTCGTCATTTTTCACGATGCAACAAGGTTGTTAGCTAATGTTAGATTAAAGCCGTCAGTCGTGGGTTTTCTTAATGGTGCTTTGCTTACAATTCCGGGTTAGGTTTATGGTTTTCTAGATAAAATCAACTGACAACATGGACTTGAATGAATATATTGTAAAAAATTACTGAACGTCATTACTGGCTATTTTAAGAAATCTTTTGAAATAGTTGATATACACATGTGTATGAAGCAACAATATTTCGGTTCATGGAAGATTCGATCAACCACGTTATTCAATTAAGGACGGTCTTGTTCAATTAAGTACTTCAGAATTTTCCTCTGGAAAGAGCAAAACTTGCTGAAATTATGGTTGGAGTTGAAGGTTGATATACTCGTCCCCTTCTGGAAAATGTTGTGTGAATTTTAAAAGTAAAACAACACATATTATTTGCTACAATTGAACTAAAAAAAACAACAACAAAAAAATAACAAAAAAACTGCAATGTGTTGTAAAATATCAATATCGTTCATGATTAAAAGCAAACAAACGAAAACAAATAACTGCAAATGAAAAAAATCCTTTAGTATGAAAAAGAGCAAATAATCGTTTTGAATCTTTCGGCTCAATTTCATCGCAAACAGTAAATTAATCCACTTCGGCACAGGCACGTACAACAAACTCGACCTCATTAGGCAGTCAAACATGTTGTGTGTGTGTGTGTGTGCCGTCGCCCCGGTTGGCTCCGGGGCGTTAGCCGCTCCCGAGAACAATGAGAACACGAGGCGGTGGCGTCGATAGAATGTAGTTCCATTGACTCATCATCACTCACTACTCTAAGCGGCCCGTTTGTGTTTACCTTTGGTGCGTCCGTCGTCGGTGTTGGGAGCGCTACCCGGGCCATTCGGTCGGTTGGGGCTCTCTGGGGGACTAAACGAATGCGCTGACACAAAACACCAAGCAATAACACCAGTAACAACAAAGATTCTTATCGGTCACACTTATTATTGTGGTAACCTGCGTTAGTTAATGGGTCGGAGAGCTTGTTTTGCTTGCGCGTGGTGAAATATTGATTTGTTTGGAACCGACTGACGACGTGGGAAGCACAAGCTATTTTCAATCAATGTGACCGAAGTTGACGGGCGAGCGGGCGGGCGATGACGTTAATTCTATGCTGTGAGGCAGCTGTAGATCTATTAAGATCTCTGTATAATTGGATTTATATCCGGTAACATTTCCGACAATGGCCCGGCAGCAATTTTCGAGTTAGTCACTACCAGGAGCTTTTTTTTTTTTGAGGCAAAGTTCACCCGAAGGACATATCAGCCGTGGTTCGTTTCCTGTCGGTAACAAAGAACTACGCGTTCAATTCGCGTGCAGTCACTGTCCTGTGTAAATTTCATCTGACATAAATTAATCCCGCATGCTGGGTGGCTTAGTTCATCTGGGTGACACTACATTAGTTCAGGCTATCTATTCTCCGTGTAGTGGGCGGAAACTGATCCTTGCTTTCCACTACTGCTCTGCTATCGAAAGCTTCAAATTGGAACAATTGTGTAACCTCGCTCTCACTCTCTCTTTCTCTATGTCATGGAGCGCACATAAAAGGGATAAAATGGTGCTCTACGAAAGATTTATAGCCGAGATTTATTGGAGTTTCAAGGAGCATTCGTTATTTATTGGCTATTCGAAAGATGACTGGATAAAGCCAATGGATTTCACAGTTTCACTTCTGCATTCTATCGCGTTGGTTTCCAAACGAAGAAATTCGCAGTTTTTTTTTGTAGTTTTTCCACCGTCAGTAATCAGAGCTAAAAACGCACTTGAGATATGCCGAAATAAAAAATCAACCAGAAACATCTGATATCGATTGGTTACTAACTAGTGGTCTCAGTAGCTTTACCAAGTAGAACGAGGTAGCAAATCTGTGCCACGCCTTTTGTTAAAGGAAGCCCAGTAAATCATACTATAACTCATTATGACAGAAGTTTATTTATTATTTTTCGCCTTTAGCAAGAAACAACTCGCCACCTTCTTTTTCAGAATCTTGACGCCTGTGTTGGTTCTTTTCTTGGGTAATTGGTTTCTTCGTAGCTGAGTGTTATTTTCTGAGAGTCCAAATATTCGAATATTGCAAAACCGTACATGCAATGTGCTCTAAGACGTTTATCAATATACTATACTATTAAAACTAATGCATTTTCAGGAATATTTTTTATGGTACAACCTGTTCCACTTGAAGGAACAAGTACTTATTTCAATTAATTAATATCAATTTCAACTAATAAACGGTGCAGTCAGCGTAGCTTGCTGTACGAGAATACCAATTCTTAAAAGTTTCCAAGATAACTGCTTCACTTTTCAAAACCTTATTGGCTACAAAATCTGGACTGATTAAATTTGTAATAAAACAAATTTGCTGTTAGTTAAATCCGAGACGATTTTTTTTGTAAATTTAATTATACACACACCAATTAGAGTTACTTAATTAGGCTGCCAGGACAAACTACGAACTTTTGAGTTTACTACAGCCCTTGAGGTCTGTGCAGACTTCTCTGCAGCCGATTTTGCTGCGATTGTACAATATTTTCAAAATTTCCCCAAAAGTTGTTGTTGTTCATATTGAGACAGTACTCCATTCGCTCTATACCATTCCAAAACGCCTTTGGCCTAGTGACAAGCTGCTAAATTAGACCAAAATAACGAGGGAGCGTCATGGCTGTGTAGGAATTATAACAATCGCTTCTTCAGTCGGTGTTGAACAGTCGTTCGCACCGCACGTCACTAACAGTGTTTTCCAAGGCTAACAATTAGTCAGCCTTTCTCAAGGCTATACAAAGAGTGATATTCTAATATAACTAGTCTTTTCAAGACTAACAGATCGGCTGAAAAGTTCGTATCGTTTCTATGCGAGGGCGCCACTAGAATTAAATCCATACCATTTTTAGTTAGTACCATCCTTCAAAAGATACGTGTATAAATTTGACAGCTGTCTGATTATTAGTTTGTGAGATATTGCATTTTGAGTGAAGCTACTTTTGTTATTGTGAAAAAAAAATGAAAAAAAGGAATACTTTTTGATGAAAAAAAGTGCCGCCGATACCAAAAAATGGCTTGATGAGTGTTGTCCAGACTCTGCACCGGGCGAAGCAACAATTCGTAAGTGGTTTGCAAAATTTCGTACTGGTCATATGCGCACCGAAGACGATGAACGCAGTGGACGTCCAAAAGAGGCTGTTACCGATGAAAACGTGAAAAAATCCACAAAATGATTTTCAATGACCGTAAAGTGAAGTTGATCGAGATAGCTGACACCCTAAAAATATCAAAGGAGCGTGTTGGACATATTATTCACGAATATTTGGATATGAGAAAGCTTTGTGCAAAATGGGTGCCGCGTGAGCTCACAATCGATCAAAAACAACAACGAATTGATGATTCTGAGCAGTGTTTGGAGCTGTTATATCGAAATAAAACCGATTTTTTTCGTCGATATATAACAATGGACGAAACATGGCTCCATCACTTCACTCCGGAGTCCAATCGACAGTCAGCTGAGTGGACTGCACGCGATGAACCGAACCCAAAGCGTGGAAAGACTCAACAATCGGCCGGTAAGGTTATGGTGTCTGGATTTGGGGATTCGCATGGTATAATTTTCATCGACTACCTTGAAAAGGGAAAAACCATCAACAGTGACTATTATATAGCGTTATTAGAGCGTTTGAAGGACGAAATTAAAAAAAAAACGGCCTCATTTGAAGAAGAAAAAAGTTTTGTTTCATCAAGACAATGCACCGTGTCACAAGTCGATGAAAACTATGCTGAAATTGAACGAAGTGGGCTTCGAATTGCTCCCTCATCCACCGTATTCTCCAGATTTGGCCCCCAGTGACTTTTTCCTGTACTCAGACCTCAAGAGAATGCTCGCTGGTAAAAAATTTAGAAGCAATGAAGAGGTAATCGCTGAAACTGAGGCCTATTTTGAGGCAAAGGACAAATCGTACTACAAAAATGGTATCGAAAAGTTTGAAGATCGCTATAATCGCTGTATCGCCTCTGATGGCAATTATGTTGAATAATAAAAACGAATTTTGGCAAAAAAAATGTGTGTTTCTATTAAACGATACGAACTTTTCAGCCGAACTGTTAATAAATTAAGCAGCTTTTTTTAAGGCTAGCTATTCAAAGAACTATTCTTCGAACTAATCAGTCTCTATTAAGGCTACCACAAAATCAGTCTTTATCAAGACTTTTCCAAACTGGGAGTCTAATCGAAGACTAATTTAGCCTAGTTAATTTAATTTCAAATTTCATTCATTTCAAAAATGCCTGCGTCCAATCGGAAAGGCAACAAGCCTAAGGCTAAAAATAATTCAATACGGAATAAATCACAATCCGTTATTCAACATTTTTTCTAATAACATTCACGATCTTATAGAATCTGAATGTAAAAATAAAAGACAACGGACGGATTTCCCTTCCGTTGATTCTATGCCGTCTAGCAATATTTACGAGATTCTTCCTGAATCCGATTGTAGCGACATAGAAGAAAATTCTTCAACATTTCCCAAAATGGACGCTTGTCGTTCTGGGAAGAAACATCAATCTATGTCACCAGTGACGGTGATGATTTCCGACTTCAAAGCATTCCGTACTGAGCTTTCTACGTTTCTCCCGGAAGTAAAAGTCTCATTTCAAATCGGACGAAGAGGAGAATGTCGAGTCTTGGTTGATGGATTGGAAGATTTCGAACGTCTTATCCGATATTTGTCCGAGTAACTTCATAAATTTTATTCATATGATATAAAATCAGACAGACCCTTCAAGGCTGTTTTGAAAGGCTAATCAAATAACAAATCAAAGTACTGACGAAATTAAAAATGAACTAAAAGAATTGCTTGGTCCTTCCCAAGTAATACTTATGAAAAAAAAGAGCGAATGGTACTTCTAAACCACGCTCTGGAATTTCCCATGAACTTTACCTAATACACTTCAATCGAAGTGATGTAAACAATTTGAAAACTTTAGAAAAAGTACGTTTCATTTCCCACATTAAAATTCATTGGGAACATTATAAACGGCATAATCGTATTGCAAACTTGACGCAATGTCGTCGTTGCCAAGGCTTCGGCCATGGAACCAAAAATTGTCATATGGATATACGGTGTTTGAATTGTGGTGAATCCACTGATAAATTTTCATGTTCAAATTGCGATAAAAATCATAAATCCAATTATTTAGAATGTCCTATCCGGGAAAAAATTTTAAACGCTCGTTCGCTTACACAACAAGTCAAATCAACGCCCTTTAATTTACAGAACATACCTTCTAACGAAAACAATTTATTGACAGGTAGATCGACCTCGTCGTCATCTTCTTCTAATGACAGTTATGCTTTGGTAACAGGTAGACAAATACCTCTTAATTCTTCTAATGTAAATAATCAAAACACAGGAACGCCTTCCAGTTCATCTTCTAACGAAAACAATTTATTAATAGGTAGATCGGCCAAATCATTTTCTTCTAATGGCAGTTATACTGGTGTAACAGGTAGACATCTATGTTACTTACCAATATTCCTTCAATGCCATTCGCTTTTCTTTCTTGAAGTTGGCAAACGGTTTGTGTGGTGTTTGCGTGCGAAATTAGATCACAGTTTAAACATGTATGTGACTCTGCTCTATAAGATTGCCTGAGGTTTGTTTCATCACATCCAGCATAATTTAATTGGCAGAACGATTTTTCGGGATTGGAGAAGTTTGCGGTATTTAATAGCATTTCATTTCAAATCGCCAACGAATGACTCAACTAATGTCTGACTCCTCATCATGAATAGTGGCCTTAATCAGCACTGGATTTGCAATAAGCTAGATGTTCTGATTTGAAACTTGTTGTAAAAAAATTACTAACTTCTACTAAAACAGGTACATCATCATTTAGGGGTTATATTATTTTTGTGCTTTGGGCACATAACCGTTTTTACTTTCCTTTACGTTTCGTCTTAGACTCGTCAGTGCAGAGCTGCAGAGCTGCACTGACGAGTCTAAGACGAAACGTAAATAAAAGAGGTACATCATATTTATGGTTAAAAAATCCGGAATGCCAATCGTTTACCGAATGGAAAACGAACCAACATGAATCATGCTCGCACCAACCGCCGGTCTCGGTATCGATATAGGAAAGAATTCCACTCCACTAAACGCGCACAAGTCCACCCAGAAATGCTTGGGAGCTTGGCATTTTTGAGAATTAATATTTCTAGCAGGCTGTCACGGCGGTTGGTAAAAGTTTCCAAAGAGAAAAGTTTGGCAGTTTGGTCAGTGGAGGAAATATTTCTTTGATTGTCAATAGCTGTCATCAACATCGTACTGCGATTTAAAGTTGAATTAAAATTTTCAACAAGAAGCTGAATGGGAATTTGTCAAGAATGATAATTGACCAAAATGACCGATAATTTTTTTTTTAAAGAAATCAAGCTCTTCCATGTTGGAGAAACCATTTTTATCGTTTATCCTTGCATTTGATTTTAATTTTTTTTCGTTTTCTTTTGTTGATTTTTTATCTGAATACACAGAGGACTTTTTTACGCGGATTTCCGAAGCTACGCGGTTGTCTTCAAACGATATAAATATATTACGTGGATTTCCGAAGCTACGCGATTTTTCTACGCGGATTTCCAAAGTTATCCGGCTTTCTTGTTTCCAATTTCAGAGATCTCCATGCGGATTTCGGAAGTTATGGGTTATGGTCCCAAAGTCCCGAAGTCGATTTTTTTCAAAAAAAAAATTCTGAGATTACACCAGATCTGGACGTTTGATTACATTTCATTTATAAGACATTTGACATCAAAAAGTTTTTTTCTTCAGTTTTGCGGTTTTTGTTACACGGTTTTCCGAAGTTACGCGGTTTTTTTTTACGCTGATTATCGAAGTTACGCGGTTTTTTCACGCGAATTTTCAAAGTTATTCTGTTTTCTTCTTTTATCTTAGAAATTCTTGAAATGTCGGGATTCGCTGTTATCTCGATTTTTTCTAAATTGACATTATAACATTAAATTTTCAATTTTTCTGAAAAAAGAATTTCAATTTAGAAAATCTCAAGTCCCAGGTCGATTTTATTAAAAAAAAATTCTGCGATTAAACCAGATCTACACGTTTCATGCATTCCTAAGACACTTAGCATAAAAAAATTTGTTATCGGTTTTGCGGTTTTTTTACGCGGATTTTCAATGTTACGTTTTTTTTTTGCATGTTTTTTTTACGCGGTTTACAATTAATGATAGAGGAATGTAAAAGACCAAACAAACAGACACGCTCAATTTTTTTCAGCGAATTTGAGAATTCGAATGGAAAGACATATCGTAAATAGTTCTTCAGTATTAATTTGTTGATCCTAAAATGGATCCTGTTGATGGAAACAATTACCACTCGTTTGAGGCAAACGGTGCACCAACCAAATAGTTTTCTTGCTAGTTTCTTGAGAACTCAAATCCGCTTTGCAATTCTGAGTAAGATACTGGAATTGCCGCTGCACAAAACTGCAATATAAAATACTTATGCAGCCTGTGGAAATCGACGGTTGTAAATATTAGCATCACAACTCAGTTACATACAAAAGGGCGGAGCTAACGTAAAACAAAATACGGCAAGTTAAATTTATTATTTATTCCAATGCAAATGTGCTTATTTGAATAGAAGACAATAAATAGTTCAACGGAATCTATTCTCTGGAAAAAAAACAGAAAAAGAGAATTGTTGTGTCATGGAAACAGAGCACAATTTTGAAAATTTTACCTACCAGTCGAATGGTTCCCAAATTGCTGTGAATCTGTGTCAGTGAGTATAGTTTTTTTTCACTATCAATATCACCCCCTTAATCTACTCTGGTCAATAGTCTGCGCCCAGGCACCATCCATCCATTACCGATGAATAGTTCCAGTGTACATTTCTACTAACAATGAATGAATTTAGTAAGACGATACGATAATACGATACGACTGCCCTAAGTGGACCCACAAACAATAACGGCATAAACAGGGACACCATGAGAAGACACCCGCAGTACAGTTCTAAAAGCCGGATCAATCGAATCGGATTCGGGTTTGGTATGGGTGGTACTACATTGGTATAGGATTGCTTTCCAATCTATGGGGCGTGAGGATTTTCTACCGCTGCTCACCATTGTCGGTCCCCCTTTTACTACACGACTACACGCAGACCGAAGTGCGAAGAAAATAGTAGAAACAAACAAGTGAATATTGATTTTTATTGCCGTTTGAGAAACTCCAGCTTCGTAGATTCCGGGCCGCGGAGCATTGGAATTGCCGAGTTAGTTGGTTAATATGATGGCTATTTGTTTGCGTGCAGAATTAATGAATGGGGCCGTTTGCATCGGCTATGAGCGGACTGGAATCACTTCATAAGCTGGGACCGGGAATGAATTTGCAGCACGTCAGCCGCTCCTCGGACTGGCCCCGTGGCCAGCGGATTGAACCGTTCATAGTTGGATTTGATTGCATATTGAGTTTGAATCGTGATTAGAGTTGATGGGTGCTGTAAAACTGTCAATCGGCTAGTAAATTGACTTACGTTACAAGATTTTGTAGTGTCCCCAGAATTGTTGGTGTGATACATCGCTTTTATTTGCCTTTTGATAGGTCAATGCTTACCTGAAACGAAATAGAACAGTAAAAAATATTAGATTTGATGACAGTTAAATGGAACAGGAAATTGATAAGTTTTTTTTTTATTTATGACGGGTTTTACAACAGTTTATTCTTTGAGCATTGCATAGTAGGAATTCATCATGATAAAAATAGAGACTCAACGAACCCGATCGGCCAGAAAAGGCATTGCACTTCTGCACAATTGTTAGCAATGTAGGTTATGTAGAAGTTGCACCAGAAGTTTAACATGAGGGACTGGGGTCCACTAGGAGATATATAATATCTATTATCTTTCTCCGAACAAGACAAGCCAAGATGCCGTGTGAATCCGGCGGCAAAGAAAAAATGCAGTAAAAAATAGATCCCCTGCAGAATCGAACTCACTTTTCTCAACGATGGCTTGACATATCAAATTTCGGTTATTTCGGCTAGTTTTATAATTTTGAGTTGCCTTTTCAGATTTTTTTTTGTGAAATTTTGCTTCAAACACTATTTTTTAGTTTTAAAAGACCTAAGACCTTTCATTTGACCCTAAGACTGGGAATAACGGTTTTGAGTCCAGTTTACAACATATTTTACGGTTTTTGTTCCACCGGTTTAAGTGACGGTGTACAATATTGAACACACTTTACCCTATAACTCCGGAACCGGAAGTTTGATCCGGATGAGATTCAGGAATTCCGTATGGGACCATGAGACCTTTCATCTTGAATCTAAGTTTGTCAAAACCGGTTCAGCCACCTCCAAAAAAAACCTAGTGAGATTATTTGACATAAACACACACACACACTCTTTCTCTCTCACACACACATACACACACATATACGCGCACACACACAGACATTGCTCAGCTCGATGAACTGAGTCGAATGGTATATGACACTTGGACCTCTGGGGATGCATCTGCCTGGCTGGTAAAAGGTGCATTTAAATTCATACAGTCGCACCTGAGCAATTCCAGAAATGCTTAGCAGATCATCAGACTCGACCTTCTCCGATTTGGATGAAACTTTGCACATGGCTTCAGTATGGCAAACCATAAGTTTTGAACCGATGGAGAGGTCAATCCGACTAACGACTGATTTTTAAAAAGGGCGTATGTATTTTTGCATTTCACCAAAATTGCCTTTTTCAAATCGTTGTAACTCGGAAACTGTTAATTATACAAAAATTGCGTTCAGGAAGAAGTTGTAGGGAATCAATAATTGCAAAATAATCCAAGAGTTAAATTTAAAAAAATGGTTTTAATTTTTTTGATAATTTAAATTTTAAATCTGTTATTAAAGCCTACACGGCTGTTCCATCCGTGCCTTTTGAAAAATGAAGAAGTTACAGCTAAAACAGTTTACGGGTCTCGTTGTAATTCGGAAACCGTTCGTCGTACAAAAATGGCGTCCAGGAAGAAGTTGTAGGGAATCAATAGAGGACTCTAAAAAAATATACACTGAAAAAAAATTTTGTTTTTTCTCAATAATTTCAAAATGAACCAAAAAAATTAAATTAAACAAAAAATCAGGGTTTTGTTTTTTTTCGATAATTTTTATTTTAAAGCTCTTACAAAAAATATAATTAAGAATTATTCATGTACATGAAATAATTGTAGATACATCAAGCAAATAAACAATTCATGGATATATAAAAAATGGTGTTATAATTAAATATCCAAGTATCTCAAGAACAGCTACTTTTAGAAGAAAGAATATCATGAACAAATTTATTGCCTTCAACCTGTAGAATAATATTCTACTGTTTAAATGATTATCTTTCAACGAGAACTTGAAATTTCGAATATATCTGTAAATTGTTTTAGCTGTAACTTCTTCATTTTTCAAAAGGCATGGATGGGATAGCCATCAATCTGTAGGTTTTTTTAAGAGCTTTAAAATAAAAATTATCAAAAAAAATTGAAACCCTGATGTTTTTTTTATTAAATTTTTTGGTTCATTTTGAAATTATTGAGAAAAAAATCAAAAAAAATTTTGAGTGTATATTTTTTTTTAGAGTGCCCAATCGATTCCCTACAGCTTCTTCCTGAACACCATTTTTGTACAATAAACGATTTGAAAAAGGCAATTTTGGTGAAATGCAAAACTACATACGCCCTTTTAAAAATCAGTCATGAGTCGGATTGACCTCTCCATCGGTTCAAAACTTATGGTTTGCCATACTGAAGCCATGTGCAAAGTTTCATCCAAATCGGAGAAGGTTGATTCTGATTTTGTCACTTTTTCATCTACTCATTCCTGGAATTGCTCACCTGCTAGCAGAAGGCAAATTACAATCGAAACCAGTAAAATTCAAGCTAATCTAACATTAAGTCATAAGAAATGAAATTTTCCGTCATTTGACAAACTAGGTCTTTATGAATTACTTCGTCTGAGAGATTAAATTACCTAGAAAATTCAAATTTTTTTGGTGTGTAGTTTTTGACTAATTGATCAAAAACGCGACGTGCGCATTCCCCTAGCAAAGCCTTGGTATTACATTCCTGTGGTGGAATTTGACCTTCTGTTTCAACAGACTTCGCAACCGATTCAGAGTGTACAGAACCATTGCATGGCTAGTGCTACGATTCTACTGACACTACGAATCCTTCCAGGTCGGGGCTCGACCATACGACAACTGGTTTGTAAGACCAGCGCCCTATGCATTGAATCGCCAACCCGGTGCGCACTCCCCTACAATTCACCAATAGTTCGATATTTTTGCTATTGAGTCAGTATTTTATTGCCTTTCTCATATAGAAAGGTTATGTAATCACTGTGAAAACCGACTTTTGAATCGAGGCCCGGAGGTGTGTGTGTATGTGCGTATGTGTGTATGTAACGTTTTTTTTGCACTAACTTTCTCGGAGATGGCTGAATCGATTTTCACAAACTAAGATTCAAATGAAAGGTCTTGTGGTCCCATATAAAATTCCTGAATATTATTTGGATCCGACTTCCGGTTCCGGAGTTATGGGGTAAAATGTGCAAAAAAAAGAAAATATGTGTTCTAACTTTTCTCAAAGATGGCGCGACCAATTTTCACAAACTTAGGTTCAAATGAAAGGTCCTGTGGTCCCATAGGTAATTCTTGAATTTCATGCGGATCCGACTTCCGGATCCGGAAATATAGGATAAAGTGTGTTAAACATTGTATACCATCACTGAAAATGGGGAAAACCCTTGAAAAGACCTCAAATCTTTTCAAATTGGTAGTTTTTATCAGTAGATGGTCAAACAAACCGATTTCGGTTATTCATTTAAGAATCGAAGAAAATTATTTTGAAGAATACCACAGTATTATATATGATAGTATGATATGAGAAAAGCATCATTACACCACTAGGTGGATTAAAACAGGTTTTTTGCATTACAGCGATCTCTTTTTCTTCTGTTGTTTCGATCGTTTCGCTCTCCTTGTTATCTTGAATACTGTTTAGTATTTTGTTGATTTGATTGCTTCCTAGATGTATAAAACAATGATTGTTTTTTTTCGTTATCAGAAAATAAAGCCAAGCGCTGGTTACAAATTCCGACCCGGAACTTAACCTACTGTTTAATCAGAACAAGCACATTTGCATGGCTAGTATTAAAAACCTACTGAAACTTAAGAATTTTTCCAAGTTTAGGGTTGCCTTCGGCTCATCAGAGCGTCAGCAGGGTATGCTGAACTACTAACGCCACCTAACGATTCAATGTAAACCGCTGCCCCAAAGTGCCATGTCTTTAAAAATTTTTGCCGAAATAAAACGAACATAAGTCACGACGTTCGGGTCGTTTAAAGAGAGTAGTTTTTTAGAGATTTTGGTACCGCAATTCGAAGCAATAAATGTTTTCGCAAGCAACATTGACAATACGTCTGCTCAGCGGTTTATGTTGAACCGTTAGATGGCGTTAGCAGTTTAGCATACACTGCTGACGCATTGATGAATCGAAGTCGAACCATAAAAAACCAAACGACTTATACTAAGTTCATTTCAAACAATTTTCTAAAAATACTAAAGACTGTCCCAGAAAGTATGGACGCACTTTGATTTCGCTGTAAATAATTCACAAGTGTTAGATATTCAAATTTTATTCGATATACTGATAACATTAGACTACAACAACAGAATATTATTCTCAACATTTGCTATTTAGGTAATGTAGACTAGCTGGCGCACCTTCTTGCGAACGTTCCTCATTAAATTCCGTACAGACTCCTTGGCGACAAGTTTTGACACTTTTTTTCAATCTTTTTCGAACTGTTGAATGGTTTCGGCTGCCGAGACATGGTTCCAAAGATGTGCCTTCGTTTGGTGGATTCATGTCTTTTGGGACGAAAGTGACAGTTTTGGTAGTATACCACACTCTACCGTAGATTTTGAGTAGTGGCAAGAAGCAAGATCTGCCCAGAAGGCAACAGGACCCTTGTGGCTTCGAATCATGGGTAGAAGTCGTTTTTGTAAACATTCCTTGATGTATATTTCGCTGTTCATTGAAGCAGTGGTGATGAAGGGTTTCGAAATCTTACCGCAGCTACAAATTGCTTGCCAGACCTTAGCTTTCTTACCAAATTTTTCGACTTCAATCGATGTCTCGGACTGGTTTAACACTTGCCCTTCTCGAACCGTATAATATTGTGGTCCCGGCAAGGATTTGTAATCGAGTTTCACGTAGGTTTCGTCGTCCATGATTATGCAGTTCAAATTTCCAGCAAGAATCGTATTGTACAGCTTTCGAACCCTAGGCCTGATCGATGCTTCTTGTTTCGGACTACGTTTTGGTTGTATTTGCTTCTTATAGGTTCGAAGATTCAAACGTTTTTTAGCACGAAGAACATTTGACTTCGAAGTGCCCACTTTTTTGGCTACATCCCGAACTGAAACCTCCTTATTTTGCTCGAACGCCTTCAGTATACGTTTATCCAACTGAGGGTTAGCAGGACCTTTTTTTCGACCCGTTTTCGGTTTATCCTCAAAGGTGTTATCCTCACCGAACTTCCTGATTGCATTTCGCACGGCTTTTTCACTTACTCCTTGCATTTTTGCTATCTTTCTCAGTGACAGTTCGCGTTCTGTGCACCATTTGTACACAATTTTTCGACTTTGTTCTGCTGAAAGTCCACGCATTTCGAAACAAACTAATGAAAACGAATAAACAACTGCACAAGTGGTTAGAGAAGAGTGTAAACAACAGGACGCAGCCATAAAAATTGACAGATTCTGAACCATTGCGAAATGGCAGCGGTTTTTGGTTGCGTCCATACTTTCTGGGTCTTTATTTCTGTACATTTTTTGATAACTTTCCTCTTTGATCTCTGGTATTATGATTTTCTCACGTCTTCACAACTAGAAAAGACTCCAGATTATTTATCATTTAACAACTGCAAGACCTTTCAAATACTCAGAGATTTCGCAGCTACAAAAAAAACCTTATGCATCAATTCGACAATTCAGGGCGTATCGGTCTGTAATCTGACAGCAAAGAGTGGTGTAAAGCTCTACCTCATTCGTGTTGCTTTTCGGCATAAATCTCGCGTCCGAAATGGCCACTCGCTCGTTAAAGCAGCATGTCCTTTCATCCGGCGATATTTCCGTCTTCTGACACGCCACTTAACCGCTCAAATTAATCTCATTAAGGTATCTTTCAGGCGGATGCATTTATGAAAAAAAAAACACTGTCACTGAGTTTTAGCATGGATCGCGAAAAAAGAGGGAGTCTGCTAGAATGAACAAATGGTAGTTCCCAGCAATCTGAATTAAATTCTGATTCCATCCGGTGCCACGAGCATTACAACGCATACGGTTCCACGCCTATTTCATAAAGATTCATAATAAATCGCTTCATTATAAAGTTTCGAGTCGCGATTCCTGCGACGCTGGTCTGCTAGACGGTGCCACTGACGTTGAGTATTTTGGTTTGAACCAGAACCCGAAAACGAAGAGACAGACACTTCTCCTCATCTCTGCCACCATCTTCGTCATCGACACGGTATGTATTTCGATGGAGTTTGATGCATTTCCTGAACGCTCGAAAATTCCTTCTCGGCTGCCAGAACGCATTCACACGTGATTCACAGATTTCTGAGAAGGAAACCGCTCGGACATTGCTGATTTTTTTTGTCCATTTTTGTCAGCAGGTAGATTGGTTAGAGCTAACTAAACATATGAAGTCTACCGACGACGGAACGGGCGGTGGTTGTGGAGAAACGGCTTTATTTATAAAACAGCATCGAGCTTGCCGAAATGGCAGAAAAAAAATAATCAAGCAATTTAGCTTCCGCCCAACACAGAAGCTAGCCGAAGCACACATACATAAACACACACACACATACGCACATTTATTGCCATTTATTGACCGAGTCAAATCTAACCATATCTTAATTGGTGCTCGAGACTAGCTTTTATTGGCTTGGTCTTTGAACATGGTCCGCTGTAGTGATCCGGTGGTGGGCATCACTTTGAGCGCGGCAAAATGCCGCCCGTTCTGACAGACTGGTCCCGTCGTCGCATTCGAAATCGGCGATTTTGGTTCTCGGATCAAATGAAGATTCTCACGATTTGCTACAATAGAATATTCTTCCCGAGATATAGCATGCTCAGACTAACTAACCGAGTCAGTAGACGGGTAATGGAGAGAATAAAAATAGGAGATTGATTGTACAGAGAAAGCGTGATGGAGAATTAACAATTGATTAGTAGGAAGAATATGGAAGTCAAAACAAAATAAAATGAAGATGTTTTATCAATAGAATTCATCAGCAAATGAGCGTCTCGCATTGTTTCTCTTTCAATTTTAACGGCACTGTCATACAACTTTCATTGGTTCGATAAAAATCGAATGTACTTTCGGTACTTTCTTCAAGCGAGTGTTGGAAAAAGTAGAATTAGTGAAGCTTGTCTAAAACTCACTCTAAATTTTCATTTCGCAATTCGAGCTAAAATTTTGTAGGTTCGCATGAAAATAAAAACCAAATTAGTGCAAGCAGCTGTTACAAAATACATGGGAAGTCGAAGCAGTTTGTAAGCAGCAATGTGAATCGTTGAACAAATGAGAGTAAAATAGAATAGAAAAATACAGAATTTTGATGTCGATTATTTCATTTCGGATTGGCATAATTCAGTGAAAGAAACAATCGAAATGCTGTACGGGACTCAACTCTGGCATTCAGAAGAGCCTTTCCAATATTTTTGCTTCAATGCAAACGACCTGAAACAGGATGACCGATCTTCTTTGAAAAGAAACTTATTTTTACTAATGTGTGGGTGGAAGAACCTCATCACAACATCCTGTTCCGTCTAATACCTTTTATACTCGTCCAGTTGAACATCAGGACTGATATGATCCAAATGTGAGTTGAAAATTTAATCACAAACTACTGATCATATTTGTGGTAGCTTGTAGAAAAAAATATATTTTGTTGGATTCAGAACAACAAGAGATTTTCACGATTGAGTTCTACCCACTCTTGTACAGAGTAAATTTTGAAAAAGTGCCCCATAGTAAAGTAAGTCGTATCGTATTCACGACAAAAAATTATTGATTGACATAATTTTCAATGCGTATTTAATCCAATTTGCACCACGATAGTTGAATATAGAACTAATTGGATTAATTAAAGACTATCCCAGAAAGTATGGGGGCACTTTGATTTCACTGTAAATAATTCACAAGTGTTAGATATTCAAATTTTATTCGATATACTGATGATATTAGACTACAACAACAGAATATTATTCTCACCATTTACTACTTAGCCACTTGCTGGCGCACCTTCTTGCGAACGTTCCTTATAAAAATCCGTACAGACTTCTTGGCGACAAGTTTTGACACTTTTTTCCAATCTTTTTCGAACTGTTGAATGGTTTCGGCTGCCGAGACATGTTTCCTAAGATGTGCCTTCGTTAATGCCCAAAATTCCTCAATTGGTCGAAGTTGTGGACAATTTGGTGGATTCATGTCTTTTGGGACGAAAGTGACATTTTTGGTAGTATACGTAGTAGTATACGGTAGTATATTTTGATTTCGAGTAGTGGCAAGAAGCAAGATCTGGCCAGAGGACAACAGTATCCTTGTGGCTTCGAATCATGGGTAGAAGTCGTTTTTGTAAACATTCCTTGATGTATATTTCGCTGTTCATTGAATCAGTGGTTATGAAGGGTTTCGAAATCTTACCGCAGCTACAGATTGCTTGCCAGACCATAGTTTTCTTACCAAATGTTTCGACTTCAATCGATGTCTCGGACTGGATTAACACTTGCCCTTTTCGCACTGTATAATATTGTGGTCCCGGCAAGGTTCCACGTAGGTTTCGTCATCCATGATTATGCAGTTCAAATTTCCAGCCAGAATCGTATTGTACAGCTTTCGAACTCTCGACCTGATCGATGTTTCTTGTTTCGGACTACGTTTTGGTTGTTTCTGCTTCTTATAGGCCACATCCCGAACTGTAACCTCCTTCTTTTGCTCGAACGCCTTCAGTATACGTTTATCCATTTGAGGGATAGCAGGACCTTTTTTTCGACCCGTTTTCGGTTTATCCTCAAAGGTGTTATCCTCACCGAACTTCCTGATTGTATTTCGCACGGCTTTTTCACTTACTCCTTCCATTTTTGCTATCTTTCTCAGTGACAGTCCGCGTTCTGTGCACCATTTGTACACAATTTTTCGACGTTGTGCTGCTGAAAGTCCACGCATTTCGAAACAAACTAATGAAAACGGATAAACAACTGCACAAGTGGTTAGAGAAGAGTGTAAACAGCAGGACGCAGCAATAAAAATTGACAGATTTTGAACCATTGCGAAATGACAGCGGTTTTTGGTTGCGTCTATACTTTCTGGGACAGTCTTTATTGCTTCATAGTTATGTTAGAACCAGAAAAATTGTTGAGGGGTTTCTCACGGAAGAGAAACAAGTTGGACTAACCAGCAGAGAGTTGATTATTTTTCCATTTCGATTATATTGCCCACCTTTCCACTGAACGTGGTTTGCATTTAGATCCTCTATTAAGAAATATTTAAATCGATATCTTGTGAGTTTTAACAAATTTTATTTGAAGAAATTCTCCTGTTAGTCAACGCAGTGGAATAGTGAATATGGTCCAGCGATAAAATAGATTCCATGAATGGTTTCAATTTCGATTCCCAAGTTTTCGATAACTTTAATGTTGAAGAAAGGCAAAATTCGATGTTTTATTTGCCGTTGGACAGAAATGGCAACTCCACCGCCCATTCCAGTAAACCTGTCGAATCGATTAACCTCATAAATTGCAGGGTTACTTTTCAAGCTTGGTTTAGTCCTAGAATTTAAGAAAACAACTATTATTGAAAAACGCAAGAGCACTTGTTCGTTGTTGCTTGATGAATCTTCAAGAAAAAGACATCAGTTTGTTAAAAAAAAATGTTCTGAACAAACTGATATTTATCTTATGTTTGAATTAAACTGGCGCATTTGTTTTTCAATGTAAGAGATCATTCAGGTGGTCCATGTTTGAATTTTAGTTAAGATTCGAACATTCTTAATTAAATTTAAAAATTTTTGCATCACGGCCATTTCACGAGAAAATCGTGTACCAAAGAGTTGTTGTGTACTATTCTTCCCGACTAAGTTTTTCAATATACTGAAGCTACCTTTCAAAAATTTATGATTGCTTTTTCATCGAAAACTAGTTAACCATCTAATATCATAACATAGTGAATATATTCAAAAGATGCCAGATCGTTAAACATTAATCTTCTACGTTTTCTAAAGCTTAAAGAATCCCAAGAATTGGAATATTTGTCAGGGGATATATTTTTAAGGATAATTTATTTTCTTTTGTCTGTGCCTTGGTGAATTTAATGTCCATTCTGTTCACTTTCTCAACTTTAGTACAAAAGATTACAAAAAAAATATGTGCAAAATTATGAAAATTGTAAATGAACTTCAGACATATAACCGAAATATGCTTCTGACATTGAAGACGTTTTAACTGGTCCTCTCAAATTTCACTCTTTTAAAAGTTTTTCTCACACTTCCGAAGTTGGTATCACTCTGGATTTTTAGTAATAAATGAATAATTCACTGACACGTTAAATGGCGGTTTTATTTCTTTCAAACGTATAGTTGAGTTTTTCTAGAAAAAAAAACTACAAAAAGTTTAAAAAATTCTATTAGAAGTAAAACGCATGGTGCATAACTAGTAGAATTAAACACATTGCACTTCCTTCTTATAAAGGGTGATTTTTTAAGAGCTTGAGAACTTTTTTAAACAATAAAACGCATAAAATTTGCAAAATCTCATCGGTTCTTTATTTTAAACGTTAGATTGGTACATGACATTTACTTTTTGAAGATAATTTCATTTAAATGTTGACCGCGGCTGCGTCTTAGGTGGTCCATTCGGAAAATCCGCTTTTTTATCGACAAATTTTGTTCAGCGATGAGGCTCATTTCTGGTTGAATGGCTACGTAAATAAGCAAAATTGCCGCATTTGGAGTGAAGAGCAACCAGAAGCCGTTCAAGAACTGCCCATGCATCCCGAAAAATGCACTGTTTGGTGTGGTTTGTACGCTGGTGGAATCATTGGACCGTATTTTTTCAAAGATGCTGTTGGACGCAACGTTACAGTGAATGGCGATCGCTATCGTTCGATGCTAACAAACTTTTTGTTGCCAAAAATGGAAGAACTGAACTTGGTTGACATGTGGTTTCAACAAGATGGGGCTACATGCCACACAGCTCGCGATTCTATGGCCATTTTGAGGGAAAACTTCGGAGAACAATTCATCTCAAGAAATGGACCGGTAAGTTGGCCACCAAGATCATGCGATTTGACGCCTTTAGACTATTTTTTGTGGGGCTACGTCAAGTCTAAAGTCTACAGAAATAAGCCAGTAACTATTCCAGCTTTGGAAGACAACATTTCCGAAGAAATTCGGGCTATTCCGGCCGAAATGCTCGAAAAAGTTGCCCAAAATTGGACTTTCCGAATGGACCACCTAAGACGCAGCCGCGGTCAACATTTAAATGAAATTATCTTCAAAAAGTAAATGTCATGTACCAATCTAACGTTTAAAATAAAGAACCGATGAGATTTTGCAAATTTTATGCGTTTTATTGTTTAAAAAAGTTCTCAAGCTCTTAAAAAATCACCCTTTAGAACTTCAATGGAAACGCATGGTTGATTGCTATTTTTTTAGTTTTTTTTAAAACAAACTCATTAAAATCATTGCCTGACACTAATTTCGGTTCATTTTTGACACCAATTTATTCAGATTGATTCGGGTAGATCACAAAAGTATGCTTCAGTGCTTAACATTGAAACATATCTCAGACCAAAAGTATCAGCAATAATACATTTAAACGGGATCATAGGACACTATCTGAAATATTTATACGGATAAAAAAAATATTTTGTCGATTGCCTAATCTCGAACGAACCTAAAATTATTGATATCGGTTAATGCATATAAAATAAATGAGTTTTGATGTTTACGTCACTTTTGTAATTATACCACCGGAACCGTAAGTGACAGCCGCTCGAACTTGAAACCTGTTTAAAAAACCAATAGTAGTTTCCAAACGAGTCTAGTAGTTTGTTGAAATCGGTCCTGCCGTCTCTGAACAAATTGAGCGTGAAGAACACAAAGCGTTTTGTCGGTTACGTAACTTTTACGATCATATATATTGCCATATCTCCGGAACCAGAAGTCACAGCCATTTGATCTTTGAACTCGATCAAGGTCTCAATAGTAGTTTTCAAACGAACCTAAGTTTGATGAAACCGTTCTCCAAGGCTTCGTTCCAAAATCGGATTTTCCAGCAATTCTAATACCTTTCTATAGAGAAAGGCAAAACGAATTGTTGTGGTCATTCATATTAAAAAAAATAGTTATATAATTCTGAAAATATTAGAGTGGACAAAATCGGAAGTGTGAGAAAATGTTCCTAAATTTTCCAAATATTGTTAATGCAAGAAATACATCTAAAAGGAAACGTACAAAATGGTCGAAGTTTGAAATTTAATTGTCATTGATTATCAAATTTATATAAGTTCGGTGATTTAATTTGTTTGTAGTATTTTTACCGTACTCGCTCGATTTACCGTACAACTTGAAAATTATTAAAAAAAAAACTTTGTTTGAGTAACTGATCGATCTGTAAAAACTCGCATAATTCCTGTAAAACAATTTTTTTACCGAAAGTTTTCGTCAAAAAAATACTGAACAGCGAAATTAAATCAAAGTGTGCCAGGCTAAATTTAACGAGTTGTATCAAACATCGTTTTCGCTTGAAGATAACTGAACTCTCCTAGCTTTAACCCCCGAGTGGATTAAGAACAAATTGGCTCAAGTGGCACGATGCCCTGGTTAGTTTAGGATTTTTATTTTACAACAGTTGGTGGACAGAAAACTGTATATTTCATTTAAAGTAGGTCTTATGTTCTTCTTCTGTTTCATGTGGTTATCTCTTTTATGCTAATGGAATACCAAGAATATTAAACAACTTATAAAAAGTGTTTTTTAGTATGTTTGTTTTTTTTTCAATAGGGATTACTCTTTTGTTTGAATGTTGTTTTGACAGTGTAAAGTGACGTCTCTACTCAGTAACTCCAGAACAACGATTCCAAATCGTGGAAATTTATTTTCAAAATCAGTGTTCAATTAACACTGTTTGTAGAGCACTTCAAAAATTCTATGGTGCACATAATCGTCCGTCTAAGAACACCATAGAGAACGTAATTAACAAATTTCGGTCTACATTCACTTTTTTGGATGCCTAGCAATCGACAAAAATGAGATCCCGATAAATGTACTGTTTGGTGCGATCTACGGGCTGGTGGAGTCAACGGTTCTTATTTCTTTAAAACGACGACGCGCTACCGTGAATCGGAATCGATACAGAACCATGATCAATGAATTTATGCTGCCAAATCTTCAAGATATGGATGTAAAGGAAATGTGGTTTCAACAGGATAGTGCCACCTGTCATACTGCGGCCGAAACAATGGCCTCCGCATTCGTGTGACTTGACGACACTCTAATATTTTTTTTGTGGGTATACGTGAAGTCGTTGGTTTATGTGGATTAACCAGCACTCACGAAGCATCAAGCTTTTCATGCTTGAAACATGCCCTTTAGGTATGTTTCAAGCTCGAAAATCATTATACTTTGTCCGCCATGTTGGGTAATGTTCCCTTGGCCGAATAAGCTCAAATTAAAAAAAAAAAAAAGACTTTTTTGAGGTGCAACATTTTTAAGTACTTATCACTTTTAGAGACTGGATAATCACTCATTTTGCACACCTTCCATTGGCCCCTTGTAATCTAATATTTCTAAGCCAAACATGACTGAACCATTGTTCGTCATAGTTCTGCGCATTAAAAAAACAAACAAAAGACAAAGAGATGCTTCTCAAAACGTCAAAACGCCTGTAAACCTTTTGTGTGTAGGACAATCAAAGAAACACAAAGAATCGAGACAGATAGAGAGAGAGAGAGAGAGAAAATCTTGTTATTCCAAGAAATCACGACTATGATTCATCATTTCAAGGTCGAAACGACGAAGATCACAAGAACATACAAGCATATCAAAGGGTGACAGCTACATGTGTTAGATTTTTCTTCCACTAATTATAGTCAACTTGGCTTCCATACTCCACCCCGAACACCATTATGGCGAATCACGCCAAACGTAGGATGGTGATTAATTAAAATAAGTCTGCTGCTTAATTCGTGCTCGACATGTTTCAGCTGTTAAATTTCTGCCATCAGTTTTCAAGGATTGATTTGGGGAATAAATTCATGCCGAAATTAAATAGAAAATAATTCATCATCTCGGGACCTTAACCACGATTAGTTTTCGAGTGATTACGATATCTCTTGGAACTCATTTGGTTAACTAGTTAGGTAATTAATACATAAAATATCAATATGATACTCTTCGTGTTTTGCATTGTACTAAAGACTCGATAGAATTGGTTTATGGCGGTTAAGAATGTACCAAAGGACTAACTCCGTTTTTGTCTTTGTTTGTCTCCTTATGTGTCTTATCGTTTTCCATACCATGCTGGTAACACATTGGGGTTTTACGTATATTTTTTAACGTTTCAGTCATGTTTCCTAAATCAAAATTCTAGTCAATGTTAGGTTGTAACAACAATATTCTACTTTTCCAGGTTTATTGATCTAGTGTTAGTGTATGAGCCCGACCCATTTTGTCGAGAACCTTTTCATCAATTCTTAAATCTCCAAATTTTCATAGATGTATCGAATGAGTAAATTTTTGGCACCCTACCTCGCTACCGCTCGTTCATATTTAACTGAGCTATGGAATCTAACTTTGGGTAAAACGAAAACGAATAAACCTAGACTTATGTAATGAGAGGGTGTCTTGCAGTACCAAAATGGATTTTATAAGTTTAAAAAGAAAAGATATATTAAATAGAAGATATATTAAATTCTCCATGAATTTACTTTCGGCAAAATAATCCATTCAGTGAAACAGCTTCGGACGAAGTGAGATATGGAAGAAACGGCTTTCGGTGAATTAACTGACCTCTAGCTGACGAATTTCCTCACCAGCAGTATGAAATATATTCATTCAAGTGAACAACGATTGTGTCGAAAAGTGAAGTAGATCTGTAGGAAACTAAATGTGCTCGCTAACTGTATCTCACGAGAAAAAATAAATTAGCAAAAGACTGATGAATGCCAATGTAAAATGAAAATTTCGCAAAAATGTTACCGCAATAGACGAGACTCGAGACCGAAACTTTTCCTATCCAGGAAAATCGTTCGAACAATCAAAAAAATCGGCAGGTAAAATACATAAAAAAACATCTTAATTGAACAGAACATAATCGGTTCCTTCTGCTAAATTTAATGTTTAATGTTTAACTGCTAAGTGGCATAACAGTTCCACATAAACTGTTTTTCACTGACGAGTCGACGACGAAACTTCAAGTATATTAATTAATCAAGCTTCTTTTACAATATGGCTTTGATATGAAAATAGTAATTTTCGATTCCCAGGATCAATTCTTACTATTCGAATCTAATGTCTAGATTTTTGACAAATATTTAATTTTAACCTTTTTTAAGGGTTAACCTTATTTTGTCCCAGGGCACATAACCAATTTCACTATCTTTACGTTTCGTCTTAGACTCGTCAGTGCAGAGCAGTTCAAATTGAGCTGCTTACTGCGAACTTAAACAGTTAAATTTGAACCGCTAAGCAGACGTAAAGTTATTGCTATTTGCAACACACTTGTAATAAGCACCGAAGTGCTAAAAGTCTTTCCTGACGTTTCGGATAATACTGGCCGATTCAGATGGTCATTTAGGGGTTAACCTTATTTTGAACGTCTAAGACGAAACGTAAAGATAATGAAATTGGTTATGTGCCGTAGCACAAAATATGGTTAACCCCTAAATGACCATCTGAATCGGCCAGTATTAGCCGAAATTTGTTTTCGTTCGGCACGTCAAGAAAGACTTTTAGCACTTCGGTGCTTATTACAAGTGTGTTGCAAATAGCAATAACTTTACGTCTGCTTAGCGGTTCAAATTGAACTTTTAAGTTCGCACTAAGCAGTTCAATTTAAACTGCTCTGTACTGACGAGTCTAAGACGAAATGTAAAGATAGTGAAAAAATATTGCTTTGGAACTATAAAATAATATTTTAGTGTTAGACTGACTATTTCTTATCGAGAGTTTGAAGTTATTCAAATATCTGTGTATTGTTTTGGGAAATTACTCCTTCGAAATTCAAAATAGCACTAATCGCATTAACGCCAAATGTTGGTTTTAATAACAAAATTGAAACAAAAATATTGAAAGTACGATTTGATCTTAATTTTTCACTTCCTAGACTTTGAACATTCATTTTTTACTTTTATTGTGCATGATTTTTGGAGTGTTCGAATGATTTCTTACAAACAGGTAAAGTAATTGTAAAAATAAATAAATTCCGACTAATTCTAACGAATCATTTTGTTAATATAGTGACTATAACAATTATGGTTTGATTCAACCAAAATTTGACAGGTTCCTTTGCGTAACGCTGTACTTCCGGCAAGCTCAGCCACATTTTTTCCGTACTACAAGCACCATAAATGTACAAATGTATTTGAAAAAGTATCTCCCAAAGCGGCTCTTCTCTCCCGTGGAAGCTCATGATGGTCCGAAATTTTTCTGGCTGGATCTGGCATCATGCCACTATAATACTGGGCCGTTATGGAGGAATACCCTCTAAAACAACCTAAAGTAGTGAGGAATGTTGAAAATTTGAAACGTTTTGGCTAGAGTTAATGCTAAAGTTCGTGCATACGGACATAAAGGTAAAATAAATTAAATGATTGATGCCAAAACTAGCTTTAATCATTTTCTTTAATCAGGTGTACAACTTTGCTCTCGCCGTTTTCTCCAAAATTAAAAGCTTTATTGCGAAAAAATGCTTACAGAAGTATTATTCAAAGTATTGTCCGTCGCTAGCGACAACTTTCTCCCATCTTTCCGGCAATTGTCGGATCCCGGCTCGAAAAAAGGAGTCCTCTTTTGACGGTATCCTTGAAACAATCCATTTTTCCAACTCTTTGAAGGATTGAAAATGTTGATCTGCCAGGCCGTGTGCCATCGAACGGAATAGGTGGAAGTCAGAAGGGGTGACATCTGGGGAATAAGGCGGGTGGGGCAAGACTTCCCATTTCAACGTTTCCAGGTACTTTTGGACCACTTTTTCGACGTGAGGCCGAGCATTGTCGTGTTGAAAGATGACTTTCTCATGTCGCTCTTGATATTGTGACCGCTTTTCTTTTAGCGTGCGCCTAAGGCGCATCAGTTGCGTTCGGTAGCGATCTTCGGTGACGGTTTCACCCGGTTTTAAGAGCTCGTAGTAAATCACACCGAGCTGATCCCACCAAATACAAATCATAACTTTGGTGCCGTGAATTTTCGGCTTTGCCTTCGACGAAGTAGCATGCCCGGGCTTCCCCCATGATTTTCTGCGTTTAGGATTATCGTATCGAATCCACTTTTCACTACCGGTTACGGTTCGATGTTAAAACCCCTTACGATTTTGTCTTTGAGGCAGTTGCTCACATACAAATAGACGGCGCTCGATGTCCCTCGGTTTCAACTCGTACGGCACCCGGTTTCCTTCTTTCTGAATCATGCCCAGGGCCTTGAGACGTTTTGAAATGGCTTGCTGACTCACTCCCAACGATTCGGCAAGCTCTTCTTGGGTTTGGCACGAATCTTCATCAAGCAATGCTTCTAGTTGTTCATCTTTGATGGTTTTTTCTCTTCCACCACCATGTTTGTGTTCGACATCGAAATCACCATTTTTAAAACGTTGAAACCACACCACCGACACGTTCTTTTACCCAGAGCAGCATCACAGTAAGTTTCTGAGAGCATTCGATGCGCTTCAGCTGCATTTTTTTCGAATTGTAACAGAAGAGCAAAACTTCCCGCAAATGGCGAGAATTAGGCACATAAACAGACATTTTCGAGCGTGAATAAGACGAAAACAAGAACAACTGTCACTGAAACAACGATGACAATTCGTTAATCACTGTACACACTCACTTTAAAGGCATTATCATCTATGTATTTTGACCACCCTTAGCCGGTACAGTCACCTATCGGAAATCGGCGGAAGCAAAGTTGTACACCTGATACATTTGAAGATAATCGGATAAAAACTTGAATTTTGATTTCTTCGCGTTTCGCCTTCGGCTCATCAGTGCTTAATAAAGCAGTTCAAATTGAACCGCCATCTCCGCCTAACAGTTTAATTTGAATCGCTAAGCAGACGCAAAGTCCACACTATTTATGTGACCCTTTGAATTTTGAGGATGAGTTTTGTTTGTGTTTGTTCTAAACAGTACACCCTTCATGATTCCTTCCATTCCCAATTTCCAATTCGAAACATATCAAATGGAACGAGAAGTCCCGGGGCTAACAAAGAAAAACGTTCTATTTTTTGCCGTGAACTTTTTATTCTTCAGTATAATCTCCATCTAGAGTGATACACTTGACCTATCGGTCCTCAAACATTTTGATGCCCATTGCAAAAAAAAAGATTTGTCAAGGCCTTCAAAATAGGCTTCCGTTTCTGCAATGACCGCAGCATTCAACGAAAATTTCTTTCCGTAGAGAAACCTTCTCAGGTTTGGAAATAGATAATAGTCGCTGGGGGCCAGGTCTGGAAAATATGGGGGATGGTGGATCAATCAATTTTACCGTTGCTTTTGTGCAAGAATGCGCCGGTGCTTGATTAAAACTAAAACACGTCGTTTTCAACAAAAATAAACACGGTTCGAAGCTATTTACGTCTTTTCTGTGAGAGGGACCTGGGACATTCCATATAGTATGTATGTTCGAACCATTTCTTCACATCAACGTATTCCGGTTAGGAAACAGTTTCGCTGCATTCGCCATGTTCCCGGTTTCCATTTGTCACCCAAACAGCAAACAGTTTTCGACAGCCAACGCGGCTTGGTGCATAAAAAGCGACACTTTTATCCCAAAAAATAATCCCATTTTCGTCTTTTCCCAGGAGCAAATCGTCGTAAGTGACAACAATATATATCCCTCGACAGGGACAATCCACGTTGATACCTGCCTCCTTATAAACAGCAACCCAAAATTATCTCAAGTAAGCCCGGTTTTACCTAATCCAACTCCGTCACGCTCTGTCTTATCCAATTTGCACAACTTAAGCAAGGAACGAATACGGAGAACTGAAAACCGTATTCCTAGTCAAGTATCATTCGCTCGCCGCTTTTACCCCAGAACGTTACTTTGGTTTAAACTCCCAGGACGATTAATTTTGCATCCATTGCCATTGCTTTCCATTTCGCAACTCTCGACTTCACTACCGGCTGCTCACAGCTTGGGAGTTTGGACGGACGTTGGCTGGGAGAGACGGAAACGAAAGACGAAGACGACGACGTCAGCCGGAGCAGGAAAAATGAAATCGCGAAAGCGTTTCAAGTTGAGTAGAACACAGAACACAGCTCAGCGCGTTCCACTCGTTCACTCGGTAAGGTTAAAGTTGATTGACCGTCACACATATTTCGCACCGTGGCGCGGCCTGCTCTGCCTGAGGTTCTCAGGTAGATGGAGGTTAGCTAGGTCGGTCGGTAGGTAGGTAGGTATGGATAGCCCAATGCAGCCACTAAGCTTCTCTCATCATCCTGCCGGAATGACGGTAGTCGGTATCAAAGCAAACTACAACCCCGATAGCCACTCACTTTCCTTCTGGTTCTGCTGCTGCTAGGTGCTGGGGAGAGATGGGTGGTGGGCGAAGGATGAACCGGTTCCGTCTTCCGTGTGGACGACGAGCGACGAGTAGAATTTCAAGGCTGCCTAGAGTTGCAGATTCGCGAATGTGTTGCCGGAGAGAGTGAGTTCTGTTCTGATTCGATTTCGTTACCTTATGGAAAAAAAACAACACAACAACAACTAAAGATTGCTCAAGAGTTACGCAAATCAAGAAACGGGTGGATGCCGGCAGTGAGAAAATGCTTAAAAAAGTATTATTCCAATCGTACGTGCCTCAAGTCATGCGGATGATTGCTGGGATATGAAGTTGCCCGAGCTGCTAACGTACTTCGAAGCAATTATTCGAGTGTTAAAAATGCGGATTTGTTTTTGAGGATACCCTTTCTGATCAAATCTCCATTTTAATGAATGAAATAATTGCGTGATAATACAAAGAATTCAATTGTGGTAATTTGTAATGTTGTTTTAATCAGATTGTAGAGGTTTTAACCTTAAAGTCATTCGCCTTTCTGGCCCTATGTGCAGGGTTGGGAATCAAACACAGGTAGGCTGCGTGAAAGGCATCGACTTACCGATTACGCTATACACGTTCCGTGGCACTTGTAATGTTTCTATTGAAATAGATCTTGTACATTTACAGGGTTGTTACGAAAAATTTCAAAATCAAAAAGCGCGAAGTCGAAAACAAAAACACGCGATATTTGAGCGAAGCGTTTACACCACTATTTTTGCGGTAAGCATCGCAGAACTAACAGTGAAAATTAAATTGCTCACAATTTTGTGGAAAATAAATCCTAGCAGCTTAGAGTCTTTGAAAATAATAAAATCTTTGTGCTCCTTGAAATTTAACTTGGAATCCAGAAGAACGAAGAACACCCAGGTCCTTAACAGACGATGCCCGTTCGAGAACAGTTTATGAAATATTATAGTCGAACTTGAATACAAACTTTTTGCGACTGAAAGAGATAACGCATTTAAAACCATTTTGTTAATTTTACACCAATTAGTTAAATTATCTAACTGTTAATGTAGGTACTCTGGGTCAGCTACAGATTTGATTATATGAAATATTTGAAGGTCATCGACGAACGATAGTTTCATGCACTTGATCGACAAATTTAGATCGTTGAGATACAATAAAAATATAAAAGATCCAGTGTGACTTCCTTGAGGAACTCCAGAGGTAACAGTAAATGGTGATCTCTAATTTTCCGTATCATTTAACGACCAGTTAGATATGATCGAAGCCATATGGTATCAACGAGTATCAAAGATAAAAACTCATGAGGCTTGTTTGTCTTTCTCGTGTTCGGACGACGGTTTTGATGCAGTGAACGACATTGCATTCTCGTGGCACCTCTCAGTAAATTATTTATTTAATTAGTAAAGAACTTTTTAATACTTTTTCCATAGCAATTCTTGGTCAGGAAATTAAGAAATGGAAGCATGCAAAATTCACACAATATATCATCTTCCGTTTCAGTCTTGATATCTGAAGTGTGAAGAAACACCATGTCATTTCATATCCACGTCATCCAGTTATGTTTCTGACATTACCCACCAACTTTTGTAAATCGGAAACACATTGGATTTCTTCCATATTTCAGGAAAAAATTCAGAACGCAGAGAGCAATTGAAAAAGTTTAATAGCGGAACCAACAAACTTTAAGGATAATAAGTTTTTTTTTAGAGGTTTTAACCTTAAGGTCATTCGCCTCTTCGGGCCAGAAAACTTTCTGACCCTATGTGCGGGGTTGGGAATCGAACCCAGGTGGGCTGCGTGAAAGGCATCGACTTACCCATTACGCTACACCCGTCCCCCGGATAATAAGTTTTGCCCACTGAAGAAAATATCTGTTAGAGCCGCATCCTCGTAAACTTTCGTTTTATCAAGGTGGAAATTCACCATTTCGGTCAGCTCGACCTGCTGGCTCGATTGCTGAAACGTTCCACATCTTTAATTTTTTGGGGTTTCATAAAACTCACAAGATTCAAAAATATGTAACGAACTTTTTTTTCTCGAACAAATGATTCACAAATCTGAAATAACGTTTCTTGCAAATCGCGCGAAATCCGCGCCATCGCATCAAAATCTGCTCAACAATTCAACAAGGCGTCTAACTGTGTGTACATTATGTTTAAACGTGAAAGCGATGCAATTGCATTCGCTTCGGTTAACAGCGAGGTGCACAGCGTTGAGTGTGACAACATTAAATACAAAATTCCTGTGCACATGGTGGACAATGCCATACAAGTACGCGTGCCCCCGCAGGCCACCGATTAGTCCGTTCGGGAAATCATGTCGCAATACGGTGAAGTTCTTTCCATCGAAAGAGAAGTATGGCGGAATATTTTCCCCGGCATCCGGAATGGCGTGCGAGTGGTACGTATGCAACTACGAAGAGCAATTCCATCTTACATCATTTGTGGTCAAGGTGGGACACATCCGTGTAAAACGCTGATTACCTATGAAAATCAGCTGGTTACATGTCAGTTTTGCGAACAACCTGCACACTACGGTAAACCTTGCACTGAAACTGCGAAAAGAACATCTTCAACCAAAGACAAGGTCAACCGTTCAACAACGAAAACTAGTGAGCGTAGTACTCCTGTTTTACCATCAAACCAACCAACAACTGCAACCAAGGTACAACAAGGCGCTTCTACAGCAACTAGCAACGAGCTCAAGACTGCGAACGACAAGGAAAACAAAAAGAAGACGGAAATCAACAACAAAACCACCGATGCGGCAATGGAGGACGAGACGAGCCACGAACAAAGTGCCCCTCAACCCTCGCAGGAGGGGAATGGAATCTCTTCTCCAAGTGAGTGACAACGAGATCCAAGTCAAAAAATTCTTTATTTAAAAATTCGGCTGATTCGGCCACGTAAAGCTTGTACGCAAATAGTTTCAAGTAGCTTATTGGAAAAGAACGCCAAATCATCCGTCGAGAGATTCCTTTATCCAGGCGCAACAGAGGTGGCTTTGATGCTACGGGTCATTGTCCTGTTGAAGAGCCTAATTACCGCTATTTATATCTCTCTCCGGAAGACTTCATAAGACTTCGTTCGTGAATTTTGAACATTTTAGCTGCATTCAGTGCTAATTTATGATAATAATCAGAACAAAACCTAAACCTAAAGAGGTTTTGCTAAGCTGAGCAATTCCAGGAATGAGTAGACGAAAAAGTGACAAAATCAGAATCGATCTTCTCCGATTTGGATGAAACTTTGCACATGGCTTCAGTATGGCAACCCATAAGTTTTGAACCGATTAAAAGGTCAATCCGACTCACGACTGATTTTTAAAAAGGGCGTATGTATTTTTGCATTTCACAAAAATTGCCTTTTTAAAATCGTTGTAACTCGGAAACCGTTAATTGTACAAAAAAGGCGTTCAGGAAAAAGTTGTATGGAATCGATGAGGCACTCTAAAAAAAAACTATACACTGAAAAAAATTTAAATGCCAGACCATAGCTTTCTTACCAAATTTTTCGACTTCAATCGATGTCTCGGACTGGTTTAACACTTGCCCTTCTCGCACCGTATAATATTGTGGTCTCGGCAAGGATTTGTAATCGAGTTTCACGTAGGTTTCGTCGTCCATGATTATGCAGTTCAAATTTCCAGCAAGAATCGTATTGTACAGCTTTCGAACCCTCGGCCTGATCGATGCTTCTTGTTTCGGACTACGTTTTGGTTGTTTCGGCTTCTTATAGGTTCGAAGATTCAAACGTTCTTTAGCACGAAGAACATTTGGCTTCGAAGTGCCCACGTTTTTGGTCACATCCCGAACTGAAACCTCCTTCTTTTGCTCGATCGCCTTCAGTATACGTTTATCCAACTAAGAGTTAGCAGGACCTCTTGTCGACTCGTTTTCGGTTTATTCTCAAAGGTGTTATCCTCACCGAACTTCCTGATTGCATTTCGTACGGCTTTTTCACTTACTCCTTCCATTTTTGCTATCTTTGTCAGTGACAGTCCCCGTTCTGTGCACCATTTGTACACAATTTTTCGACGTTGTTCTGCTTCTGCTGAAATTTCGAAACAAACTAATGAAAACGAATAAACAACTGCACAAGTGGTTAGAGAAGAGTATAAACAACAGGATGCAGCCATAAAAATTGACAGATTCTGAACCATTGCGAAATGGCAGGGGTTTTGGTTGCGTCCATACTTTCTGGGACAGTCTTTATGTAAAAAGAAAACAAAACAAAAAGACAGAATACTGCAAGGTGGCTTGGGAATGAGAATATGTAAGAAAACTCTCACGCAATATGTAAGAAAACTTTCGTGCAAGCAAAATTTTACTATTCATGGAGCTATCTTTTGAAGTTTATGAACAGATAATAGTCAGAGGAAACCAAATCGAGCGAATAAGGTGGATGGAAAATCAATTGTAGACTTCAATCGTTAATTTTAGTCATTGTCTAACAGCGCATTGTTTTGTAAAAGCAAAAGTGTTTTCCGCTTCATGTAAGGCCGTTTCGGCCTTCAAGCGCTACGATAAAGTGCAGTAATTCGTGCGAATCCATTAACTTTTCAACCCGTTGAGCTTCCCTAGGTCGCTGCGGAGACCTCGAGTTTGTTTCAGTACATTGCAGGAACCTTATTCCGTTCCCTGAAGATTTCATCATCAATTACCAATCGACGTTAAAATACCAGTCGACGGCGCATTATTACGGACGAACACGTTTGCGCAGTGCACTCGCGTTCATGTTTTTAACCCGTAGTCAGTATGTGCCACATACCGGGATGGCGGATCAATGCATAAGACGCTGGTCTTACAAGTCATCGTTTGTTCGGGTTTTGACCTAGAAGGATTATCATTTCGTGTATTTTTTTACATTGTCCTGTGTAACTGCACCGAATGTTTTGATACTGCAGAATTCATGGGTAGTGAAGTTTCGGTAATCATTATTTCCTACTTCTTTTTTATAGTGTAATCTGAGAAATACTAATCCCAAAATATTCTGTTCAATCTCTTTGGGTTTCGTCGATGCTTTATCTCTTAAAAAATATTTTATAAAAGGACAAAAATTGTTAGCGATAGATACTTTACAAGAGAAATGTTCCCGCTTGCCGCTTTTAACAGCGACCTACTACTAATTAAATTATATGATTTTGGGAGAGGTTTATAATAACAGCTATAAAAAAAATCTAAAGGCACATCAGAGAATTTGAATGTTAATTGCATCGCTTCTACAAACAATACCGTTTCAGCACAGAAAAAAAAACAATCAACCACGCTAAGCTCACGCATTTCGTTTGATACGAAACGTTGAATTTATGATGAAATCATCTGACGGTTTCAAAAACAGATTACTTACTTCAGTTCAGCCAGTCAGAAGTAAAAATAATTTTTCCAATTTTAGACAACGGGCGCTTAAGCCAACCCGCCAGGGGAAGAAAATAAAACATAATACTAAAACGCCTTCGTTCTTATCGCTTGGCATTGCAACTGACGCCAGCTTTTGCATGAACTGGAATGATTACACCTTTGCCGAGAGTGACCAATCAATTGCGAAACAAAACAAAACAAAACACCAACCAGAGTAACAGATAACGCGTGGCGTGAATGTCCGAAATCAAGGCTGACGGCTGATGAGTGGATGTGCATACATTCCTTGTGATGTTTTTTTTCTCCTCCCCATCGACACGGGGACATCGACGCTACCGCTCCCTTTCGAATCAACCCCGCAGAAAGTTCTATTGAATCACCTGATTAGAAGGACAGCACAATTAGTCCGTGGCGCCAGAATAGAATTCACAATTCTCGTCAGTCCGGTGTATATCGTTTGCTTACCTGTGGTAAAAAAAGAACGAGAATAGAAATAAAAAAAAAACGTTAGAAGTGGAAAGTCAACATCGCTATAAATATAGAAGAATTAATTAAAGCGCGGAAATTGAGTAATTTTATTATTTATTGTGGCAACGAAGGACCGGCTGGTTCGGTCGGGACTCGAGCGGGACTCTACTTCGGAGCGATGAAGGAACGACAAAATTGATAGATTTACTCTTGACTGGGGGGGGGACGCCTTCAGGCAACAACTTTTCATCGTTGCAAAGGGTGTAAGGTAACAGTACTGTGATTGGATCAAATCAGGGCAACTTTTGGCAATCTACGTTCAAGCTCGAACGATTTATCAACACTGATAGAATTTCGAGTCTATAAATGAACGAAATGAGTCATGACTTCGGGAAACCAGTGAATTTCCATGCTATGGAAGTACACCATGAATAATAGTTCTGATTTCAATTGCTATGTTAACAATAGTTGCACTATTTATGTACCATTTAATTCCACTATTTCACTGTCACGTTATTACACTCTCACAAAGTCACTATACTTTAATGAAGCATAACAAACGTTACAATACAGATACGCGTATTTCGGAATGTTATTTACATCCTTCTTCAGTGTATCGGTTTTATAAGGATGTAAATAACATTCCGAAATACGCGTATCTGTATTGTAACGTTTGTAATGCTTCACTAAAGTATAGTGACTTTGTGAGAGTGTAATAACGTGACAGTGAAATAGTGGAATTAAATGGTACATAAATAGTGCAACTATTGAATATATTCCGCTAACAGCTCCAGGTGAAAAATAGTATGTTAACAACTTTGGCAGAAATTTAGGTGTAACGCTAATGAGCTTCAATTCATTTTGTATTTTGTTCTGATGGCCTTTTGTGCAATTTTAATTCAGGCGGTATGTACTCAAAGATGACACGAAAGGCACTGGTTTTTCGTAAGATTCCTAAACTATTAAAATGCTGTGCGGGATCCATTTCTGAAAATCAGAGGACCAGATTGTGGAATTCTCTACGATATTAAACACTGTTCGGAGCACTTTTCTCGAATGCGAAGCAGTCAAATGCTGGTCTAATTTGCACTCGTTTGGTGCGAATTTTACACTGCGAAAATTGCTCAAAGCTTTTCAAATTATTCTAGATTTGCACTAAACTGATTATTTTTTTATCTCCGTTTTGCAAAGGAGCAACCTTTATAGTTCTTTAAATAACATTTGAAGCTACTAGAACGGCTGATTTTGAGTAACGTTCCCCATCGTTGTCCAATTTTTCATTGTACCTTGCTCCAACGCAAACGACCAGCAGCAGGATGACGCAATCGATCTTCTTTCAAAGGGAAACTGGCTCTGCGAACGTCTCGACATTGATTCAATGCGGAACTGATTTCTGGAGACCGAAACTGGAACTGAACTCTGGACCTAAACCATCCGGTATGATAGATTTGCATAGTACACGGAACCACCCATGATCCATGATTTCAACCAGAATATTAGTTGATTTTCTGAATTCGATTGGTTAAAATTTGGTACAACTAATCGATTGTTGTTTTAACTAAACTGTCATTTTTGTTTTTCGATTAGCAGAAACGATGGTTGAAACAACTAATTTAACTGTTTGAAAAAAAAATGCTGTCAATTAGCGAGGACACATACCTTTCAATTTCAACATATATTTTAGTTGAAATAACTGGTATTGTTATTGAAACAAAACTCTGTTAGTTGAAATATAAATAGGTTTTATTTGTTTTAGACATTGCAAATAGTTGAATCAACTCGAACAATGTTATTGATTTGCGAAAATAATCAAAATATACCAACTGATACACGTCATGATCTATTTGAAATAAGTTCGGTATGTTGAGATTCATGAAATAAATATCGAAATAAATATCGTAAATCATTCAGTAAAAACCATTCAAGCGAAGAGGTTGTGTTTCGATTGTACTGGCTCGTGAGTTAACGGCTGCTACCGAGACAATTCTAAGCTTCAGGTAGTTAAACTGCCCATAGCAAACGCAATATTCGAGGCGTTTCCCGACTAGAAAGCTAGCAACGAAGGCCATCCCGTTCATACGCACAGAGGTGTAGAAACACAGAGGTGCGAGAGCATAGAAGTGACGAGTCACAGAGGTGCCATCGCATAAAGGTGCGAAGACGAAGGGGTGCAAAGGCACAAAGGTGCTAAAGCAACCCAGTGCTGATCTACCAGGTACCAGAATTTGTACGCTGCGTAGGATCAAAAGAGACGGCATATATCGCGAGGTGCTACACTGCAAGCATCGCATTTGATCGCCACCAAGAGCAAAAGCACTGTACCTGGGGTCAGGTACAGCAAGTGCAGTGGTGTTCACAACGACGGCAGAGCAACTGAGATAGCAGTAAACGACAGAAGACTGCCAATTGGAAACAGCAAAAGACTGCCAATTGGAAATCGTTGGAAGAGCTTCACGTCGTTCTTCACGATAAAGGAACAGAGACATCAGCTACAAGGTAGATTTAATTTAATTTATTTTTTATTTCTTATGTCTGAAATTTTACTAAACATAAGTTTTTATTTTGGTATTATTAATTTACAAAAAAATTTAATGTAATGGATGATCTCATGGAAGATCATCCGAATCCGATTCCGGATACTAGTAAGAGTTTAAATACTCCGAGGGCTAAACATTATCCACAGGGTACCACTGGGCCATGGATAGTCTATCTTCGAAAAAAAGAAAAGATTTTAAATTTGAAGCAAATTACCAAGGATTTGACATCACATTTCTCTGAAGTTAAAGAAATATGTAAAGTTAATAGAGATAAAATTCGAGTTGTTGTCAACGACTTGAAACAGGCGAACGAAATTGTAACCTGTAAATTATTTTCTGTTGAATATCGAGTTTACATTCCATCGAAGGAGGTGGAAATTGACGGTGTTGTGACTGAAGCAAGTCTGACGGCCGATGATTTACTTAAAAATGGAGTTGGTCGTTTTAAAAACTCCATGCTTGAGGGAGTTAAGATACTCGAGTGCAAGCAATTGTACTCAGCATCTATTGTTGATGGAAAAAAGTCGTATCGTCCCTCAGATTCGTTTCGTGTAACATTTGCCGGATCTGCGTTGCCTAGCCATGTCTATATCGATAAAATTCGTCTTCCTGTTCGGCTTTTCGTACCGCATGTTATGAATTGCACGAACTGTAAAAAATTCGGGCATACAGCTACTTACTGTAGTAATAAGTCCAAATGTATCAAAGGTCAAGGGCCTCATAAGGATAATCTTTGCGATAAAGATGTTGAAAAATGTGTTTATTGTGGAGAGAGACCTCATGATGATCTTTCAGTATGCGCTGCATTTAAGTTGCGTAAAGACAAAATGAAGCTTTCTTTAAAAGCACGGTCTAAGCGCACATATGCAGAAATGCTTAAAACGGTCATACATGTCTCCCCCTTGGAAACCGAAAACGGTTTTTCAAATCTTATGGAGCCAGAGGAATCTGACTCCGACGGAAATAGTGAAGATACCTCGTTTGTCACTCCTCAAGGGTCTGTTAAGAGGAGATTAACAAACCACAAAATACCTAAAAAGACACCTAAAATTACATCTTCAAAAAAAGATCCCCGTGTTAAAGCTAAAAAGCCAAATTTAAGACCAAAAACTGTGCCTCCTGGTTTGTCAAATTCACAAACCAATCCAGGAACTAGCTCAAGAAAAGACAATAATCCAGTGGGCTCCGTTTCACATTCACCAACAGGATTACTTAAGTTTTCGGAAATTGTAGAATGGATTTTCGCAGCATTCAATATTTCTGAACCTCTAAAGACTATCATAACGGCATTCCTTCCAATAGCTAGAACTTTTTTGAAACAGTTATCAGCTCAATGGCCAGTTCTTTCAGGTTTTGTATCATTTGATGGATAATTTATCATCCGCCGCAAATGATTCAATCACTGTTCTGCAGTGGAATTGTCGAAGCATCATGCCAAAACTTGATTCATTTAAAGTTTTGTTGCATAGTCAAAAATGTGATGTATTTGCTTTGTGCGAAACATGGCTTACATCAAATATAGCTTTAAATTTTAATGACTTTAACATTATACGTCTCGATAGAGACTCTCCGTATGGTGGAGTGCTTTTAGGAATTAAGAAATGTTATTCCTTTTATAGATTAAATATTCCTTCGACTTCTAGTATAGAAGTTGTTGCTTGTCAAATAAACATTAAAGGAAAGGACATTTGCATTGCTTCAGTATATATTCCTCCAAGAGCTCAAGTTGGACAACGACAGCTTAATGAAATTGTCGAAGCCCTTCCTGCTCCACGTTTGATTTTAGGAGATTTCAATTCGCACGGAATGATGTGGGGTTCCGTTTACAATGATAGCAGATCATCCTTAATATATAATATTTGCGACAATTTTAGCATGACGGTACTAAATATGGGTAGCATGACACGGATCCCAAGACCTCCTGCACGTCCAAGTGCATTAGATTTATCTCTTTGCTCGACTTCAATTCGACTAGATTGCACCTGGAAAGTATTTCCTGATTTACACGGTAGCGATCATTTACCAATCATCATCTCAATTAGCAGTAACAAAGGCATTGCTAATTCAGTTAATATTCCATATGATTTGACAAAAAATATTGACTGGATTAAATACCAAAGTAATATTTCAAGTGCCTTAACTTCAATGGAAGAGCTCCCCCCACTTGAAGAATATGACTTCCTCGTTTGTTCGATTCTGGAGGCCGCAGAACAAGCCCAAACCAAACGATTTCTTGGTCCATCGTCTAACAGAAGGCCTCCAAACCCTTGGTGGGACAAAGAGTGCTCAGATGCTAAGCACGCGAAACAAAATGCCTTCAAGACGTTTTTAAAACGAGGAGGAGGAACTCCTCAGAATTTTGAAAAATTCTTGACTTTAGAAACCAAGTACAAGAGCATACTTCGGGCCAAGAAATGTAGCTATTGGAGACATTTTGTCGAAGGTTTGTCAAGAGAAACCTCAATGAGCACTCTTTGGAATACGGCCAGACGAATGAGGAATCGTAACGTAGGAAATGAGAGTGAGGAATACTCGAACCGATGGATATTTGATTTTGCGAGGAAAGTTTGTCCAGATTCTGTTCCTACGCATAGCATTGTTAGGGAATCTTTTTCAAATAATGGTTCCATTGATAGCCCCTTTTCAATGATGGAATTTTCCATAGCACTCATGTCTTGTAACAATAACGCTCCTGGGTTGGACAGAATTAAATTCAACTTGGTGAAGAATCTGCCCGACCTCGCAAAAAGACGTTTGTTGGAATTGTTCAACAAGCTTCTTGAGCAAAATATTGTTCCACCTGACTGGAGGCAAGTGAAAGTTATCGCCATTCAAAAGCCGGGGAAACCAGCTTCCAATCACAACTCATATAGACCCATCGCGATGTTGTCCTGCATCAGAAAATTGTTCGAAAAAATTATTCTACGACGTCTCGACACTTGGGTCGAGACGAACGGTTTGTTGTCAGATACTCAGTTTGGCTTCCGTAGAAATAAAGGGACGAATGATTGCCTTGCATTACTTTCGTCTGACATCCAAATTGCCTTCGCTCAAAAGCAACAAATGGCATCTGTATTTTTAGACATTAAAGGAGCATTTGATTCAGTTTCCATTGATGTTCTTTCAGACAAGCTTCACCAACATGGACTTCCACCGGTTATAAATAATTATTTGCACAACCTTTTGTCAGAGAAACGCATGCATTTTTCACATGGCGATTTGGTAACATTCAGAATTAGCTACATGGGTCTACCGCAAGGCTCTTGCCTCAGTCCGCTCCTCTATAATTTTTACGTGAATGACATTGACAGCTGTCTAGTATCCCCATGTACACTAAGACAATTGGCAGATGATGGCGTAGTTTCAGTTACTGGACCCAAAGCTATTGATCTGCAAAAACCATTGCAAGATACCTTAGATAACTTGTCCGTTTGGGCTGTCCATCTGGGTATCGAATTCTCTGCGGAGAAAACAGAGCTGGTCGTCTTTTCAAGAAAGCATGATCCCGCGCAGCTTCAGCTTCATATGATGGGAAGAATGATCCAACAGGTTTTGACTTTCAAATACCTCGGGGTGTGGTTTGATTCCAAATGCACGTGGGGAGGACACATTAGGTTTCTGATAACAAAATGCCAACAAAGAGTAAATTTTCTTCGAACAATAACCGGATCTTGGTGGGGTGCTCATCCGGAAGATCTAATAAAATTGTATCAGACAACGATACTTTCAGTGATGGAATATGGATGCGTTTGCTTTCGTTCCGCTGCAAATTCTCATATTATCAAATTAGAGCGAATTCAATATCGTTGTTTGCGAATTGCTTTAGGCTGCATGCATTCGACACATACAATGAGTCTTGAAGTTCTGGCGGGAGTTCTTCCATTGAAGGATCGTTTTTGGGAGCTTTCGTCGCGACTACTAATAAGATGCGAGGTACTGAATCCCCTAGTTATTAATAACTTCGAAAGGCTAGTTGAGCTTCAATCTCAAACAAGATTCATGACTGTATATTTTAACCATATGTCACAGGAAATCAACCCTTCAAGATATATTCCTATCCGTGTCAGCCTCCTAAATGTCCCTGACTCAACTTTATTTTTCGACACATCCATGCAGCGCGAAGTGCGTGGAATTCCGGAACACCTACGCTCGTTGGAAATCCCAAAAATATTTACAAGTAAGTTCAGGCATATCGACTCTGAGAAAATGTTTTACACGGACGGATCGCGAATTGAAGAAGCGACAGGGTTTGGTATGTTCAACAATAATGTTTCGGTCTCCTTTAGGCTTCAAGAACCTGCATCTGTTTATATAGCAGAGTTAGCAGCAGTTCATTATAGTTTGAGTGTAATCGTCACATTATCTCCAAACCATTATTTTCTTTTCACAGATAGTCTGAGTGCAATTGAAGCCATTCGCTCAAAGGCTGCTGGCAAAAATGAACCTTTTTTCTTGGGCAAAATAAAACAGTGCCTGAACGTCATATTGAATAATAATTATCAAATCACAATAGTTTGGGTCCCGGCTCATTGCTCCATTCCAGGCAATGAAAGAGCCGATATTTTAGCCAAACGTGGTGCTATTGAGGGTGAAATTTATGAGAGCCCGATTGCTTTCAATGAATTCTATAGCGCGTCTCGCCAAAGAACACTTGCCAGCTGGCAAGCTTCTTGGGATAAAGATGATCTGGGTCGGTGGATGCACTCAATTATTCCTAAAATATCGACAAAGGCATGGTTCAGGGGATTGGATGTGAGTAGAGATTTCATTCGTGTGATGTCCAGACTCATGTCCAATCACTACACGTTAGATGCACATCTCCTTCGAATTGGACTTTCCGAGACTAATCATTGTGCTTGTGGCGAAGGTTACCGCGATATTGACCATGTTGTTTGGACATGCGTGGAGTATCGTGATGTCAGATCTCAACTAATAAATTCCTTGCGTACCCAAGGTAGACTATCCAATGTCCCAGTTCGCGACATTCTTGCTTGTCGTGACGTTCCTTACATGAAACTTCTTTATTATTTCATTAAGTCCATTGGAGTTCCAATTTAAATTTTATTTTATGTTAGATTGTTTTCTCTTCCATGAGTTCAACCAATAGCCAGCTATCTTATATTAAATAAAAGTGATGAACTGATACAAACAAACCTGAAATAGTTATAAGATCATGTACAAAATAAATGTATTTCATTTAATGTAATTTATAATAGCAACTCGCTTGATAGAAACAGTGTTTAGATTAACTAATGAATACCAACATACTAATAGGATATTCGAAATGTATTAGGTTTAAAGTACTATGTATTGTAGATGCCACGGCGAAGAAAAACTTATGTATATTGCCTATGAAATAAACGTATTTATGAAAAAAAAAATATCGTAAATATAAACAGCATTTTATATTGGCATGTCATATCATTAGGGCTGGGAAAACCACCGATCACTGCTGATTTCAAGTGATCTTAACAACCAAGGAAAAAAAAATATTACGAAATCAGAAGTGATATGATCTCTAAGTGATTTTGATTTTTGTATGATCACGATCATGTCAAGTCGAGATCAATAAAGATCTAAATTCTAAAAAAATACTTCTGATTCGATCGGAAATGATTGATGTAGAAAAACGTTTTTAATCAGCAAAAGTGCCCGCAAGGGCGAGTAAATTAGCCAAATTATTAAGTTTACCTAAAATGAGTATTGAAAGATTCAAACTTCAAACGGTTGAACTAAAGTTATGCACTGATAATTTTAGTCAATTTATATGAGTTTGGGTGCATCAACCGCTGGGAATTGGAATTTTGCGACGGCAATTCAAACGCGCCATTCAATCGCAGCGCGTTCTGTGTTTTTGAAACCCTGCGCTCCTGTTACTTTTATAAATTAAATTCATGTCAAAAAGCGTTTTATTGCTAATGCATGAACATCATCATCGGTATCAAACAGCTGGAAGTAAAACAGTCTGCTGGAAGTAAATCAATGATCGAATTTGAAGCATAAAATTTTTGCGCATACCTGAAAAATTTCGAGATGATCATTCATTAACATTTTCCAATTTGTCACCAAATCTTTTTCATCTTAAGCAAGGTTAACTTTATCACAACACCGCTGTTAGATAAACACTTGTTATCATAAATTTCTCAAATCGAATGAACACAATTTCACCAAACGCTTTAACCATCGATGTTTCAATTAAAAAAGTTTTGCATTGCGATTATTGTTTTGCTTTCAACTTTCTCCGGCATTTGGCAGCATTCAAAACAACATATTTTTCAACTACTTGAATATATGCAAATCAAAAACCATATTGGTTGAATCAAAAAGAAATTAGTTAAATCAACTATCGTAAAAATCAATAACTGCTATATCGCAATTTTATGATGATATGATTTTATGGGTCTCTTCCAACGATTCGGCAATCTCCGCTTTCGTTTGACTCAGATCTTCATCGAGTAGTGCAATCAAACTGTTTGTCTTTCTAATTTGTTTTGATTGTTCACAGCGAGGCCTGTCTGCAACGCTCCAAATCTCCATTTTTGAAACGTCGAAACCATTTCCTACATGGTTTTGCAGTTGGAAGATTATCACCATAAACATCCACAAGCAATGGATGCTCTTCGGCTTTTCTTTCAATTAAAACAGATAACTTAAAGTTCCCGCAAATACTGCATAGTTATCACATAATTGTTCATAATTAACACAGTGAAAAACAATTTTGACGTGAATACGTCTTACTTTATTATGGGACGCCTTTTTAAAATTTACCCTCTGGGAGAGTGATAAGGTTTTGAGCGTGAATATCTCTTGTTGTATTTAACGTATCAACATAATTCTTCCTACATGCCATCGGAAATATGATCAACAATTTATGGAGAAAGTTTCGGTTGTATGACATAACCACAAATAATTTAAAATTGAAGTTTTTTGAAATTTTTAGAATCAACGAGTATTTAAGTACTCATGACGCTTGTTTGCCTTTCTCGTACCCGCGACGACGGTTTTGAGGCAGTAAACGACATCTCATTTCTGCGTTATTCACTGGATGTATATGGAAGGTTAACATTCGATACATTTAATTACAGTTTCAGGTTCAGAAATCAGCTCCAAATATAGAATCCAGCTCCCGAATCAAGCATTCAATTCCAGATTTCAGTATGCTGGGGAAGTAAATTTCATTTTGGCTTTGTGCGCCATTCGCCACCCAAGAATTTAGTTTCCGAATTCAGATCCAGAATTCCAGTCCAGTCCCAGAACATTGTTGCAGAAACCAAGGCAAGAATTCAGGTTCAAAATTCAGCTACCGAATCTAGACCCAGAATCCAGATTCAGAATTCAATTTCAGAAACTCGATCCAAGTTCTATTTTCTGGTTCAGAATCCAGGCTCCAAAAATCAGTGCCAAATTTGATCCCAGAATCCAGGTTTTTGTTCTATCCTAGAATTAGGATCCTGGATGCTGGGTTGGAACTCAATTCCAGCTTTCAGCGACAGTATCCAGGCACAAATCTCAGTTTCTGAAGTCTGCACCGAACTTGAGTTCCAGAAGCCAGACTAAGAATTTAGGAAACAGATCCAGTATTTAGATCCAAAATTGATTATCAGATACCTGTACCAAAATTTAGGCCTTAGGCTTAAGTTCCAGGAAATCCAGGTCCAGAATTCGATTCCATAATTCAGGTTCGGAATTCAAGCCTTCAACTCAGTTCCAGAAATTAGTAATAGAAAAATGAGTTCAAGAATCCGGAGTGCGAGTCCAGAACTCGATTTCAGATTTCAGTTCTAAAATACAGGTCCAGTGTTCGTTTTCAGAATGAAAAGTAAAATTACAGAACTCGATTTTTAAATTAAATTCGTCTAGAATTCAGTTTAAGAATTCAGACCAGTAATATGGTAGGTCCAGATTCAACTACTCTTTCGCATGCGAAGTAAATTAACTCAACGGAACTGATACACTGATAAAAGTTGCAAATAGAACACCGAAAAACTAGTATCTTTATCTATATCTATTACTATCTCGTGACAGTGATGGCGAAATAGCAAAAATTTTATAGTGGAATTGAATGGAAATAATTTTTTTTTTGAAGCGATTTAGTTAATTCCACTAACCAAAGCATTTTTGTACTCAAAAGTGAATGTAAACAATCCTTCGCATTCGTATTCACGTCACTCGGTTATGTCTCTGACATTACCCACCCGCCTTTTTTTCTAAAACTCGAAGCAATATGAATGGCAGAAGTCTAACTTCTTGAAATCGAATCGACATCAGCTGTTACTGCTCAATATTCATAACAGCCAGAGCCATCTTTTGAAAATGAACCGATCTAATTTGTACTCCTAATATTATCAAATGTTTAACTCTATCTCCAGCAGGCGTAAAACCTCACATCTTTTGTACCAACAGATTATAATTATCCACATAATACATTTCCTTAAATTACGACAGAAATATAAAAAAATATTTTTTACATAAATCGGAGTATGTGGCATAAAATTGTACTTAAGTGAAAGCCGTTGGTATAAAATCGATTGCTTTCTTTACGACCTGGCACTTCCCATCCCCGCTTCTCTAAACCGCAGCTTCACCGGGACTGCATTACAAAGTCAACTTGCCACAAACGGGGACACAAATAAGCTTCCCAACGGAGCACCAATTCACACCCGAACGAGCGCGAGTAGCGTTACTAATTTGGCTAATCCTCTGGTGTTTTTTTTTTCTACGCAAAAAAAAAGAAAATTTTTAGCTCAGAGCAGAACTCACGAAAGCTTCGCTGTGTGTGTGTTCGGTTAATATGCACAAAACAATGCAATCTTCGACTCTTCGGGGGCAAGTGGTGGCAGGGGCCCCGTTCAGGGGTGCAATTCCCGCGCAGCGAAACGAAGAAAAGATGCTGCAGAAAACCGTTCTATTCATGTTAGTTATTTTTTGTTGCTTGTTTGCTTGTTCCCTGCTGTACACAAATCTGCTGCGCGACCACACATCGTCGGGCTCCCATCAATATTGAAGATGGTGAAGGGGAGGGAGGATACAACGAACATCAACCAAACCCCCCCTGGGGGCCTCCGGGAAAGTGAAGGAGAAAAACGGAGAAAATTACCATACCCCCGGCAGTAACAGCAGCAGCAGTAACGAAAGCACAGGAGAGTGGAGCGCAAAAAAAAATCAACTATTCAAGAATCAACGAGATTCCATCATACAACAACCGCAGCAAATAACGCCATTCAACAACCAGCCGGGTACCGTTAGGTTTCGACATGAAATTGCCGGTGGAAGATCAGAAAGAAAAACTGGCTGGCTGGGATTCTGCTGCCTTCCTTCCATCGTCGACATCCATTATGATGATGTTTGATAGTTTGGAAATGAGGGTCTCTAATATGCATTCCAAGACGGCCCCTCGGGGAGGGAAGTTAGTTGGTAACAGAAGAAAAAAATGAAAACGGCAAAAATCGGCACCGGCAAGATATAATAAATAGTTACTTCAACCGATAATTATATAATAGTTCTAGATTAGATTTTGGCTTCGAGCGAGGCGAGGTGAGCAAAAGTGATATTCCAGAAACCACGCGGCGACCACAATGGCGATGATAATGATGATGATGATGATGATGATGATGATGATGGTTTTATAGACGATGGTTTGATGATTGTGGAACAGATAATAAACCGTTGAAGTTCTACTGAAAACTGATACAAAGAGCTACCTGACAGGATGAATTACTGGCAATCACCGGGAATCGGTTTAATCCGATTGTAGCCTTCGGAAGTTTCTTTCCTCGCTGAACAGACTAAATCGTGGAGTGTTGCCCAACCCACACGCTACTTTGTTGTTCGATTATCTAGCGCTCCTGGCGAACTTAAGTTTACCAATTCTACTCACATTATAAGCTATAACGGTTAAATGAATTCCGTAATGGATAATCTCTTGAATCGAAGAAGCTGAAGAATCTTAGGTTGTGGAGAATGGGGCGGGGCAACTAGGGATGTCCGATTGTTCGAATTGCGGGGAAAATCATTACCATGGTCTTGATTGGCAAACCATGAATTCAATCTTGTTTTCTTCTCATGAAATCATAATTACCATACATGATTTTATGATCGGAATGTTCATGAGCATTTCATCTTCTCCCGTGAAAGTTAATGAAGGTTAAAAAAATACGTTTCTGCGTAATGCGTCTTTCTGTATACTAAAAAAAATAACAGTATATTTTAGACTAAAGACTGTCCCAGAAAGTATGGACGCACTTTGATTTCGCTGTAAATAATTCACAAGTGTTAGATATTCAAATTTTATTCGATATACTGATAATATTAGACTACAACAACAGAATAATATTCTCAACATTTGCTACTTAGCCATTGTAGACTAGCTGGCGCACCTTCTTGCGAACGTTCCACATTAAATTCCGTACATACTTCTTGGCGACAAGTTTCGACACTTTTTTCCAATCTTTTTCGACCTGTTGAATGGTTTCGGCTGCCGAGACATGTTTCCTAAGATGTACCTTCGTTAATGCCCAAAATTCCTCAATTGGTCGAAGTTGTGGGCAATTTGGTGGATTCATGTCTTTTGGGACGAAAGTGACATTTTTGGTAGTATACCATTCTACCGTTGATTTCGAGTAGTGGCAAGAAGCAAGATCCGACCAGGAGACAACAGGATCCTTGTGGCTTCGAATGATGAGTAGAAGTCGTTTTTGTAAACATTCCTTGATGTATATTTCGCTGTTCATTGAAGCAGTGGTGATGAAGGGTTTCGAAATCTTACCGAAGCTACGAATTGCTTGCCAGACCATAGCTTTCTTACCAAATTTTTCGACTTCAATCGATGTCTCGGACTGGTTTAACACTTGCCCTTCTCGCACCGTATAATATTGTGGTCCTGGCAAGGATTTGTAATCGAGTTTCACGTAGGTTTCGTCGTCCATGAGTCCATGCAGTTCAAATTTCCAGCAAGAATCGTATTGTACAGCTTTCGAACCCTCGGCCTGATCGATGCTTCTTGTTTCTACGTTTGGTTGTTTCTGCTTCTTATAGGTTCGAAGATTCAAACGTTCTTTAGCACGAAGAACATTTGACTTCGAAGTGCCCACTTTTTTGGCCACATCCCGAACTGAAGCCTCCTTCTTTTGCTCGAACGCTTTCAGTATACGTTTATCCAACTGAGGGTTAGCAGGACCTTTTTTTCGACCCGTTTTCGGTTTATCCTCACCAAACTTTCGCACGGCTTTTTCACTTACTCCTTCCATTTTTGCTATCTTTCTCAGTGACAGTCCCCGTTCTGTGCACCATTTGTACACAATTTTTCGACGTTGTTCTGCTGAAAGTCCACGCATTTCGAAACAAACTAATGAAAACGAATAAACAACTGCACAAGTGCTTAGAGAAGAGTGTAAACAAAAGGACGCAGCCATAAATATTGACAGATTCTGAACCATTGCGAAATGGCAGCGGTTTTTGGTTGCGTCCATACTTTCTGGGACAGTCTTTAGACTCTCTGATGTACGGAAGATGTTAAAGTCAAAATCAAATTTCTTACAATTATGATTTTGAAAGAAGTTAAATAGATTTCAGCGAAGACAATTTTTTTTCTGCAACATCTTCTTGCTCGGCAAGCTTTTTCTTTTTCGGTAAGAAGAATTTTAGGGTAGGCGATTTACTCTTCTTAATGTCAGTTTCAATCATTTATCTGATTAGCTTTTGTTTTCTGAGACAGCGCCTTCTCTTGTTGTCAGATTTTATTCTGAATATCTGAATCCTTTCTTCCTTATCTTTTATTCTTTTAATTGGAGTAGGGAAAAGCCCATTGGAGTTTTTGTCAAACTTGCTCTCCAGCAGGCATAAACCCACCTGATCTTTTGCATCAACAGATTAAAATCATTTAAATGATACATTTCCTTAAATCTAGTGCTGCTATAGTAACTAAATCTAATCAGACTATAACATGAGGAACGATTTCCTGATAACATTACGTAATAAATGAAAGTCGAAAGAATTGAAACATTTGTTAAATATGCGGCGAATGCTAGCAATGGGCTCGTTATATTCATAATTAGTTCTAACATAGGGAATCCGAAGAAAAACCAAGGATCGAAGATTATGACGTCGAATGTCTAATTGTAACAATTGCAATAGCTCAGAGCAATCGATTCGTGACTGGAATAGGTCTGCCACAAAACTAGCCTTACAAACATCGTGACGGACAGATAATAAATCGAGACCAATCAGTTTGCAGCGGTCCTGGCAACTCGGTAAGTTCAAAGAACTTCTTCATGGAAGACGTCGGAGAGCGAATCGGACAAATTTGCGCAATACAGAACAATTTTTTAGCGCAATACAAAACAATTTTTTTAGTAACGCGGAATATAAATCCTACTAGATAATTTAGAGAGAGTAAACTCTATGTGCTCCCTCAAATTTAACTTGCAATCCGTTCTTCAGGTTCTTGACAAACGATGCGCGTTTGAGAACAGTTTGTAAAATATTATAGTCGAACTTGAACACAGACGTTTTGTGACTAAAAGAGGTGACGAAGCATTTAGAGGCATTTAAAACTAGTTTTGTTGATGTTACACCATTTAGTTAAATTACACAATTGTTTTTATAGGAATTCTGAGTAAGCTGCAGATTTGATTATATGAAATATTTCAAACTTATCGGCAAACGATTGTTTCATACACTTGATCAAAAAACTTGGATCGTAGAGATACAATAAAATTATAAACGGTCGAAGGTGACTTCCTTGAGGAACTCAACAGGTAACAACAAATGGTGAGGATGTACAGGCTACTATTTTCTTTTCACAAAATGATTCATTTAAACCCAGTCTACTTAGCTTGGAGATCGTTATGTGATGATTGATTGACGATATCTTCCATCAGACATCAGTATCTTTGAGTGCGATTTCTTTCGATTTCCGCATTAGAATGAGGAAACGCAATCACATATATCGAAAAGTTTGTGTAATTACTGGTAACAGCTCTACCGAAACATCAATTTGTACCACTCGAGATCGGAAAGCATAAAATCAAAATTTTGTCCACTCAAGAAAACATTTGCTAGAACCGCCTTGGCTTCGAACTTGAATCACCGCAAAAGACGAGACCTTTTTTTCGAGATGTACTTCGAAAATTGTCTGAGAACTGGGAAAAAATGGTAAATAGCGAAGGACGATACTTTGATATATCTTTGAAAGCTTTTTATTATAACATAAATGTATTATTGACCTAAAAAACGGACCGAATTAATTTGCACTCCCAAAAAACAATTTTTGGACCCAGTGAAGTGCTTCGGTTTCGTATTTTTTTTAAGGTGAAAAGTCACAATTTCTGAGCTTTTCTAGAAAAAAATCAACTTATTTGATGCGACTGCGACCAAATTAATGTTGTCTCAAATAAAAAGATGACTTCTCAGTCCATTGGTTTCTCGTCAAAATATTTACTTTTCGTTAACGGCCAACGTTTCGAAGGCTATACCTTCCTCTTCAGGGCAAAACGACAACAATATCATCTTCAGAGCAAAACGACTACAAAATATTTGTAGTCGTTTTGACCTGAAGATGAAGGTATAACCTTCGAAACGTTGGCCGTTTACGAAAAATAAATGTTTCTACGAGAAACCAATTGACCAAAAAGCCATCTTGTTATTTGAAAAAAATTAACTAAGTATCCTTCTAAAAAAACTTCAAAAGAAACGCATGGTTGATTGTGAATTTATTTTTAGAAAATTTATATTATGGTCGTCACTTTATTAAAAAATATGAAACCGAAGCACTTTAACATATGAAAAAAATATTTATCATAAAAAAATAACAAAAACTGCCTTATTCGGAAGTGTGGAAAAATAAGTTTCATAATTTTAACGTATTTTTGCTTTTCTCATATAGAAAGGCTATACAATCACTGTGAAAATCGACTTTTGAACCGAGGTCCGGAGTCATATGCTGTCATATGGCTGGATTGATTTTTGATTTTCCGGAATTACAAGGCAATATGTGCAAATCTATGAGAAAATGCGTACTCAATTTTATCGGAAATTTCTCAACCGATTTTTACAAACTAAGATGGAAACGAAAGGTTTTAAATTATTTAAAATGTCCCCGAAAAGTTGATCCAGATCTAACTTTTGGTTTCGGTATTACAGTGCGATAAGTGGAAAATATGAAATTTCATGAGAATTTTTTCAAATGTGATGGCGAAACGAAGTGCAAATTTTTATAAAATTTACTGGTAAATTCATCCAGTTGGCAGACCTTATTAGTTAGTGGATATACCAATCTACTTTGGAACTACTAGTCCCCGATTTCCGCTTTTGAACGCACCGATAATAGTGAAGAAAAGCTTCAAAAACGGAACTCACTTTGATTTCTCAGCAACGGTTAAACGGTAATTTTCATATATCATGATTCAAATTAAAGCTCTCATTATTTCAAAAGATATTTTATCCAGATCCGACTTCCGGTTCCAAAATTGTAGGGCAATGAGTATCAAACCTTTAAACTGTATTACAAAATGATGCAAAATCAGTGCGCATCGGTACGTGCTGGTACGGAAGGAGAAGAAAAAGCCATCGCCTAGCACACAGCGTGCTTAGTTCAATTCGGGGTTGCCACATTTAAATTTGTATTAACTTGACATAACTGTTTACAAATGGCAAAGGAAATAGTAATTTATACCCGAAAAAGTTTTTGATTTTATTCAAGTTTGAATAAAAAAAAATCTTCACAGAATCGTCTAGTGAAGTTTTTAACAATATACGTAATATGAGAAAGGCATCATTACACCAGTCGGTGGATTAAAAAACGTTTTTAATTCAAGAAATACATTTTTACAATTAGAAAAAATATAAGCTATCCCGACAATATTTTTCAAATAAAATAAAATATAATAAACAATAGAAATGAAATCAACAGAACCACTTAGTGCTGTCAATATGATGGCAGTTAAAGGGTTGAAATTTTAGAACACTTGTTTTTAGTCCGAGCTTTTTAAAATGTGGTATAGCGATATAAATTTTCTTTGGGGGCAGATTTCACTTGCTTACCCGGCTACAGCTTTTGAAGTTAGTGTTGAAAAAAATTGGATGCAGTTGTTTTTGTCTTTCTCTATAGAAAGGTAATAGAATAGACCCCGAGTGTTATATACCATTCGATTCAACTCGATGAGCTCGGAAAATGTTTGTGTGTGTATGTGTATGTGCAAAACTTTTCTTGGAGATGGCTTCACAGATTTCAACAAGCTTAGACTCATTTGATAGCCAACTATTAGATTGCGTATCAAATTCAAAAATCAAATGGCTGACACTACCGATTCCGGAGATATAATCGTGAAAGTGACGAAACCGACAAACCGCACTTTTTTCTATACGCACAATTTTCTCGGAGAAAACTGAACCAATTTCAACACGCTCAGGCTCACTTGAAAGCTATTATTAGATTATTGATCAAGTTCGATGATCATATGGCTAACTCTTTCAGTTCTGTAGATATAATCGTATAAGTGACGCAACCGACAAATAGTGCTATTTCCTATCCACACAATTTCATCGAAATTTATCAATGGTATCTCCGGAGCCGAAAATTCAAATTTATTATTTTCAATATATGTAGTTTAAGAAATGTTACTGAATATATGACGAAACCACTGAAGCATACTTTTGTTATCTACCCGAATCAATCTCAATAAATTTGTAATTCAAATTCGTACTAAAAACAATCTAAAATATTCGTTTTATTCCACTATTCACTGAAAGGCGGTTGAATAACTCAAAATTACAATGAATCCAGTTGAAAGCTCATCAAAATGATGTATCAAAATTCAGAAACGTAGAGCTTTGTCGACAACGGCTTCTTGAGAAGAGACGAATTTTACACAGCCACGAAGAATAAATTTGCTATAGCCTCTATTTGACGAAATCGAGGCGCTATAGTCACAGAAAATACTTCGCCATCAATTGCGCCGTGGTCATAACTCTGCATTACGCAAAAAATAAACAGGCATTAATTTGTTTCCATAAGCTGGACGAAATTATGATTTACCACCAGATTACCGCCTACGGCAAACTTTGCCGAGTATCGAGCCACCCAAACCACGCGAAGGAGGAAGACACCACACGCACGCCCCACATCATCCACAGGCGTAGTAATTTCCTCGATTTCCATCGCATTGCCCGCATCGACAACCGGACCCGCCCGAGAAATGGGAAATGATTTACCTTTTTCCAAGCGGACCCAAACAAACGTAGCGTAGCAGTTCAGTGACTTTTGGAACTACTTTCGGTGACCGTGTGCCACCCTGTGTCCTGTTAACCGAACTGACCGGTTCAAGCTGGTTGATGAAGCTTCGATTTATGTACATCTTTAACAGGCACGCTTATTATTGGTTAAAGTTCATGTTTACGGATGACCGTTGGTTCAGTAGAGCACTTTGGAAGACCCGATTTTTCTTTTCAACCCACGATACCGCTCACAGTTTATGACTGTGGTCGACAGAGAGATACAGCATGTTGTGGGCCACGGTCAATGACACCGTTCGAAAAATAGCTGTATGACTTGAACTGAAGGGGAATCTAAACGTTAGAGTTATGCTTAGAAATGTTTGTAGTATTGAATGTTTTCAACACAAGGAAAATTAATTCGCTAGGTTCACTGACACTGACACTGACACTAATGCTCAATTAAGGAATCGTAGATCTAACCGTTTTGAGCTCTATGGATGCTGGAATTGACACTAAAGCGAAATTTAGAAAATAGAAACTAGAAACGTAAAAGTTAAAATTGGAAAATAGAAACTGGAAACTAAAAACTAGAAACTAAAAAGTAAAAACTAGAAACTTGTAACTAGAGACTAGAGACTAAAAACTAGAAACTAGAGATTAGAAACTAGAAACTAAAAACCAGAAACTAGAAAATTAAAAACTAGAAACTAGAAACTTAAAACTAAAAACTAGAAACTAGAAACTAGAAACTAGAAACTAAAAACTAGAAACAAGAAACTAGAAACTATAAAATAGAAACTAGAAACTAGAAATTAGAAACTAGAAACTAGAAACTAGAAACTAGAAACTAGAAACTAGAAACAAGAAACTAGAAACTAGAAACAAGAAACTAGAAACTAGAAACTAGAAATTAGAAACTAGAAACTAGAAACTAGAAACTAGAAACTAGAAACTAGAAACTAGAAACTAGAAACTAGAAACTAGAAACTAGAAACTAGAAACTAGAAACTAGAAACTAGAAACTAGAAACTAGAAACTAGAAACTAGAAATTAGAAACTAAAAACTAGAAACTTGTTAGTAGAAACTAGAAACTAGAAACTAGAAACTAGAAATTAGAAACTAGAAACTAGAAACTTGTTAGTAGAAACTAGAAACTAGTTGGTAGAAACTAGAAACTAAAGCTTGAGCTTGAGCTTGAGCGACCACCCCTGGTCGTTACTGATCGGGATTAGCTGAAATTGTACAGGGAGTTTCTAGATGATCCGACCTGGGACTGGTAAATCATCCTTCAATGTACATCTTCTGGTAATCCCAGAATTGATTGATCAGTACCGGCACCGGCCAGGCCCGAACGTAGATCGTCTAAGGAATGGGAAGGGATGTTAGTCCAACACTTGTTGTTACTAGAGGCCGTATATACTACTGCGCACTCCACAAGTGTCACGGGAGAAGGATATTTGTTAGTAAAAATTTCAGTATTGGTATTATTCTCGCACGACTCAGTATGTTCCGGTTTCAAGATGCTCGGATGTAACACTAAACTCAATGACTTCCCGAGTGAACGTTTCAACAATATCCTATATTGAAGTCCCGGTATGTCTTGATTCACAGCTCTTATTCGAGAAAACTGAAGAAAAATTTGCAATACTATCGCGTAAAGAATGAAAACTTCCCTATTTTTATATAAGAAATTACGCGATACAAAATAAACGAGTGAATAGGATTTAGACAAAATAGTTGATTCATTGCATTGACATATTCTAAACAGTTGTTATAAAATCATTTTAAATCACCAAATAAAGGTCAACAGATTTAACGCGCGTCTTTGTTTATTATTGATTATTCTTTATTATTTCCGCTTTCTTATTGTAATTACTTATTAAAACTATTAATTCATTATATTGGTTGATCTGGGCAGCCGGCTACCAAGAAAATTTATTTTTTGAAATATTAATATCAAGTGTTTTTTACTACGTGTTCAATATTATCTCTGTTATTAACTTTGTAATATCAAAGGATTTGCGCAATAGTTATAGATTATTTATTTATTTATCATTCAATTTATAATCCTGACTGACAATCAATAACATGGAAGAAGAAAACATTCCAAATTCCAAACTTTTTTTCGAAGTTAGACGGAAATTGATAGGTTGAATGAAGAGATAATTTAGTAAAATAGAGTAATCAGAAGTAAAACATTGAAAATATCTGATAACTGAAAGGAAAAAGAAACTCCTGCAATTATGGCCTTTTACGACATGGAAGCAGGAACCCAGTGGATCTATTCTTGGTTCATTTTTTTCCGCCGGATTCCACACGGCATCTAGGCTGATACTGTCCGGAGAGAGCTAATAGGTACTATCAATCTCCTAGTGGACCCATTACATTCCTTTGGTGGAATTTGGCCTCTCTGTTTCAACAGACTTCGCAGCCGATTCTTAGTGTACAGAATCATTGCATGGCTAGTACTATGGATCCTACTGACACTAAGAATCCTTCCAGGTCGGAGCTCGAACATACGACAACTGGCTTGTAAGACCAGCGTCATATGCATTGAACCGTCAACCCGGGACTTGGAAACTAGAAACTAGTTAGTAGAAACTAGAAACTAAAAACTAAAAACTAGCAACTAGAAACTAGACAATAGAAAATAGAAACTAGAAAATAGAAAATAGAAACTAGAAACTGAAAACTAGAAACTAGAAACTAGAAACTAGAAACTAGAAACTAGAAACTAGAAACTAAAAACAAGAAACTAAAAACTAGAAACTAGAAACTAGAAACTAGAAACTAGAAACTAGAAACTAGAAACTAGAAACTAGAAACTAGAAACTAGAAACTAGAAACTAGAAACTAGAAACTAGAAACTAGAAACTAGAAACTAGAAACTAGAAACTAGAAACTAGAAACTAGAAACTAGAAACTAGAAACTAGAAACTAGAAAATAGAAACTAGAAACTAGAAACTAGAAACTAGAAACTAGAAACTAGAAACTATAAAATAGAAACTAGAAACTAGAAACTAGAAACTAGAAACTAGAAACGAAAAACTAGAAACTAGAAACTAGAAACTAGAAACTAGAAACTCGAGACTAGAAACTAGAAATAGAAACTAGAAATTAGAAACTAGAAACTAGAAACTAGAAAATAGAAACTAGAAACTAGAAACTAGAAACTAGAAACTAGAAACTAGAAACTAGAAACAAGAACAAAGGAAAACAGAAAATAGAAAACACAAAATAGAAAATAGAAAATAGAAAATAGAAAATAGAAAATAGAAAATAGAAAATAGAAAATAGAAAATAGAAAATAGAAAATAGAAAATAGAAAATAGAAAATAGAAAATAGAAAATAGAAAATAGAAAATAGAAAATAGAAAATAGAAAATAGAAAATAGAAAATAGAAAATAGAAAATAGAAAATAGAAAATAGAAAATAGAAAATAGAAAATAGAAAATAGAAAATAGAAAATAGAAAATAGAAAATAGAAAATAGAAAATAGAAAATAGAAAATAGAAAATAGAAAATAGAAAATAGAAAATAGAAAATAGAAAATAGAAAATAGAAAATAGAAAATAGAAAATAGAAAATAGAAAATAGAAAATAGAAAATAGAAAATAGAAAATAGAAAATAGAAAATAGAAAATAGAAAATAGAAAATAGAAAATAGAAAATAGAAAATAGAAAATAGAAAATAGAAAATAGAAAATAGAAAATAGAAAATAGAAAATAGAAAATAGAAAATAGAAAATAGAAAATAGAAAATAGAAAATAGAAAATAGAAAATAGAAAATAGAAAATAGAAAATAGAAAATAGAAAATAGAAAATAGAAAATAGAAAATAGAAAATAGAAAATAGAAAATAGAAAATAGAAAATAGAAAATAGAAAATAGAAAATAGAAAATAGAAAATAGAAAATAGAAAATAGAAAATAGAAAATAGAAAATAGAAAATAGAAAATAGAAAATAGAAAATAGAAAATAGAAAATAGAAAATAGAAAATAGAAAATAGAAAATAGAAAATAGAAAATAGAAAATAGAAAATAGAAAATAGAAAATAGAAAATAGAAAATAGAAAATAGAAAATAGAAAATAAAAAATAGAAAATAGAAAATAGAAAATAGAAAACAGAAAATAGAAAATAGAAAATAGAAAATAGAAAATAGAAAAAAGAAAATAGAAAATAGAAAATAGAAAATAGAAAATAGAAAATAGAAAATAGAAAATAGAAAATAGAAAATAGAAAATAGAAAATACAAAATAGAAAATAGAAAATAGAAAATAGAAAATAGAAAATAGAAAATAGAAAATAGAAAATAGAAAATAGAAAATAGAAAATAGAAAATAGAAAATAGAAAATAGAAAATCAAAAATAGAAAATAGAAAATAGAAAATAGAAAATAGAAAATAGAAAATAGAAAATAGAAAATAGAAAATAACGAAAAACAAAATGAGCACTTTCAATATGTAGAATGTAGAAAAAATTAGAATAGACATGTACAAGTATTAAAAAAAACTTCTCGAAACCGAAAATCGGATATGCGATTTAAAACCAAAATAATAAAATTTGTTTCTAATGACATAACAAATTAAATCAAAAATATACAATAGATAAAAAGAAGCCATGATTTATTATTATCACATTTTTTATGTATTTTTTCACATTTTTTATGCATATCACTCTGTATTTCCGGAATCAGAATTTGGATCTAAATGATATTTAGGAACTTCGTATAGGACCGTGAGACCTTTTATTTAAATCTGAGTTTGAGAAAATCGGTTTAGCCATCGCCGAGAAAAGTGAGTGAAGTTATTTTCACATTTTTAGTGCATTATTTTTATATTTTTTATGCATATCACCCTGTAATTCCGGTACCGGAAGTCGGATTCAAATGAATTCAGGAACATTGTATGGAACCGTAGGGCCTTTCATTTGAATCTAAGTTTGTGAAAATCGGTTAAGCCATCTCCGTGAAAAGTGAGTGACATTATTTTCACATTTTTGATACATATCACCCTGTAGCTCCGGAACCGGAAGTCGAATCCAAATGAAATTCAGGAATTTTGTATGGGACCGTGGGACCTTTCATTTGAATCGAAGTGTGTGAAAATCGGTTAAGCTATCTCCGACAAAGGGAGTGACATTTTTTCACATTTTTTATGAATCATTTCCTTCTTTTTGGTGCATATCACCCGGTAATTCCGGAACCGGAATACGGATGCTAATGAATTCAGGAACTTTGTATGGAACCGTGACCATGAATCCTTTCATTAGAGTCTAAGTTTGAGAAAATCGGTTTAGCCATCTACGAGAAAAGTGAGTGACATTATTTTCACATTTTTATTGCATTATTTTCACATTTTTTATGCATGTCACCCTGTAATTCCGAAACCGGAAGTCGGATCCAAATATTATTATGGAACTTTGTATGGGACTGTTGGGCCTTTTATTTGAATCTAAGTTTGTGAAAATCGGTTCTGCCATGTCCAAGAAAAGTGAGTGACATTATTTTCACATTTTTGGTACATATCACCCTGTAGCTCCGGAACCGAGAAAGGCAAAAAAATCAAATTTTTTCAGTGTATATTTTTTTTAGAGTGCCCTATTAATTCCCTACAACTTCTTCCTGGACGTCATTTTTGTACGGTTAACGGTTTCCGAATTACAACGAGAAGAACTTGATCATTTGCATGCACCCGTAAACTGTTTTAGCTGTAACTTCTTCATTTTTCAAAAGGCACGGATGGGATAGCCATCAATATGTAGGTTTTAATAACAACTTTAAAATAAAAATTATCAAAACAAAAAATTTAAAACCTTGATTTATCTTTAATTTAACTTTTTCGGATTATTTTGTAATTATAGAGGAAGAAAATCAATTTTTTTTTTCAGTGCATATTTTTTTAGAGTGCCCAATCGATTCCCTACAATTTCTTCCTGAACGCCATTTTTGTACAATTAACGGTTTCCGAGTTACAACGATTTGAAAAAGGCCCTTTTTGTGAAATGCAAAAATACATACGCCCTTTTTAAAAATCAGTCGTGGGTCGGATTGACCTCTTCATCGGTTCAAAACTTATGGTTTGCCATACTGAAGCCATGTGCAAAGTTTCATCAAAATCGGTGAAGGTCGATTCTGATTATGTCACTTTTCGTCTTTTCCTGGAATTGTGTTTTTGTAGAACGATTTATCTTTTGCCTCAAAATAAGCTTCAGTTTCTGCGATAGCCTCTTCATTCGAGCAAAATTTCTTACCGGCGAGCATTTCTTCAGATCTGCGAACAGCTGGGAGCCATATCTGGCGAATCCGGTGGATGTGGGAGTAATTCGAAGTTTAAATCATGTAGTTTTGCCATTGTTCTGCTTCGTTTCTTTGCAATTTTAGCCTTCAAACGATCCAATAACGCTATATCATATTCACTGTTAATGGTATTTCCTTTCTCAAGATAGTCGATCAATATTACACAAGATAGTCGAATTATATTACACATATCCCAAAATACCGAGGCCATAACCTTACCAGCTGATTTTCGTGTCTTCGGGCGCTTTAGACGAGGTTCACTAGTTGCTATCCACTCAAATGACGATCGTTTTGATTCCGGTGTGAAGTAATGAATCCATGTTTCATCCATTGTCACATATCGACGCAAAAATTCCGGTATATTCTGCGTTACATGATTTAGTTTAGGAATGACACTTCCAACGCGTTACGTCGATCTGACAATTATGTCAAAATTTATTGGGTTGCCCATTGTTTCCACTTTAAATGACCCACCCTGTAATATATGTTGGCGACTCGAAAGCCGTCACTAAGTTCTGTTTTTCGGCACTTCAGTGAAGGCATGGCACTTCGATGCAAAATGTGTTTCTGCTTAGCGGTTCATATTGAACCATTTGGCGGCGTTAGCAGTTCTATAAAAACTTCGAATGCACCGATAAGTCGAAAAACGAAATACAAAAATTAGAAACTCAATGTATTAGTTGTTTTGGATTTTTGTTCGCCCTTAGACGATTGGAAATTAATTGAACCACTTGATTCGCATAGGTTACTAACGACTATTGCTTCTGTTACTTACATTTTCTCAATACGACGTAAGAAGGAATAGGCACTTTAAATGCTTTGATAAATGCAACTACCAATCAAATAGGATTAAATGTTTACTGTTTAAGTTTGTTTTATAATAAAATGTGCCTTCCCATTTTCGAATCAAACAAACATAAAACACTGTTCATAACCTCAAAAATCACTATCACAATTCAACGAAACAGTTCATAATTGAAACCAATTACCGGCATCACTTTCAGCAGCACTCGAAACGATTTCGGTTTTATAACACTTCTCGCTCGAGTCATTTTCCTCGCCTTTTCCTCTCAGCTGTAAATCGATTACATGAAACTTTCTTTGCGTAACAGAAGACTAAAACAACAGCAACAACAAAAAGCGGACCAACGGACCGAAACTCACTTGGCCCCTACCCTGCTTGACTTCGATCTCTTCACCTGCATCGAATTTTCTTTCTTTCCTCGGGTGACAAGTCATCACCATTTCCTCACCACACCTGCGCTCAATGTCCACAAGTCAATCAGTTTTCCTTCGAAACTTCACTCACTCCGCACAACATCGGATCGTCGTTCGAAGGAAAAACCGAAACTGGAGGACCGCTATATCGCTTGGCTGGCTGACGACGACGACGACGACGACGATGACGCCCTGCTCCCGGGCAAGTCTACCAATTCAACCGTACCCCCAGAAGGTGCAACATAACTTTTCCCAAATTCTCAAAACCATGGCATCTGCCGTGTGCCGCGTCCTCCTGGTGTGCGCTTGTGTTGGTGTATGTTTCGGAAAAATGAGACATAAAACCCGGCTGCCAGACGAGCACAGCCGGCTAGGGATTAGTCTAGGTCAGGGATTCATGATTTCGATTTGAGGAGTACCTGCACACGGGTTTTCCACTTTTCTCCGCCACACATATCGAAAAGCTTGGCCAGACAGTGTGCTGGCTGACTGGCTGGTGTTGAAAACTGTTTCCCCTTGTATCGGATCTGGATTTCATTTTTCGGCAGACTACGGCAACGGCTGTCTGGTCGAGTGTTGAAATTCGCAAACCGGCGTGAAGCGCGTGACTCGGGTGGTGTGGGAGGTGGCAGGGATGCAAACAGAACACTAAATGTGCCGCAGACAGGCACCGGCACTGGATCGGAGCAGGATCTTCGGTTTACGATTGTGCGGAGAGCCCTTCGGTGGAAGAAAGGGTCTGCGTCGTCGTCGGAGGAGGAGGAATTCTGGTAAAAAGTTTGCTCTTTGTGTGCTTTTCGATTACAACTGAACGATGTCGTACATTTTTAGTGATTTCGATTTTACTCTCCCGTTTCCACCCCGCGCGTCCCAACAGCTTGCCTTTGGCCCGGAGGTTTCCTCTTCCTCTATGAGATACGAGCTTGCCTTCGAGCTGGTCGTCGGTTAGGTAATAACAAATTTATGTTTACTGAATGGGTTTTCGATGTCGTTGGGAACTTTTGTCTGGGGCAAATTGCTTTGTGTGAAACAAGGAAAACGAGGCAAAGGATGGTTATATAAAGGATTTGCCGGTTCAACGGTGATAATATTTTGATTAGTTTTCCTTTTTTATGTACGAAGGTAGATCGAATTGCAGTCGGTAGATACTTTTTTATATTTCTCGTTTAATTTACAGTCGTGCACTGTTCAGTCGTGTCTTCATAAGGAAAAATCGATAGGACTAAGCTTTCGTTATGAAGAACTTTTCCCAGCAATTCTATTACTATTCTATAGAGACACATTTTTATGTGCAGAATAAGTTTACGCGTCTGTGTGAAAGACTGGCTATTTTTGACACAGATTTTACAAACTGCGTTTTGATAAACTGCGTCATCCGTAAATATACCTTTTTTTGCTGTGTACTTCAACCAAAATTATATGAAAGGGTCCAACTATCAAAACAATATATACAAGTAAAATTAAAGTCACATGCCAGGAGTAGGGAAAAACCAGAAGAATTTAGCTCCATACCACTATTCCAAAAGTGTGATGAAATTATACAGTCGCGTCTCGTAACGAATTTCACTGGCTGTGCACTGCTCATGTGATATGATATCAGATGTAACAACAGTTCGTTGAGGGTGAGAACTAAAGATTGAAGAATGAATATCCTGAATTCACTTGTGTTTTTCAAAACAATGAAATAACGGTGCACTTTTGGATGGGAATTTTCTAGTAAACTTATTTCCTATCATCGGTAAAATAGAAGAATTTTGCGCTCTGCACGTCGAACTAAGCTGACAAAAATTTCAACAAAAAAAACACTTCGATGTTGCAACTGAGATAGCAATTTATTTTCCACTGCCATAAGCATAATCCACTAAAGCTTCTCCTGGAATTGTGCATACGTGATAGAGAAAACAACAAACCCCAGAGCTAAGTTGAGCTATTCTTTCTCTTCTGGAATCTGCGCAGTAACTCATGTGCACAGAAAAGACACACAGTGATAAGAGACGCTCGAGTTCAGAGTGTAGCCACGCATTGACTACGGCAATGCGATATGAAAAGATTGTCTACCTGGCATTGACCAGCAAGCACAAGCAGCTTAGTATGAATTTGTGCATATTGTGCTGTTTTTTGTCAACACATGAGCTTAACGTATGTGAAAAAAATCCCAGCCAATTTGAGATTTATTTGATAACTACGTGAAATTTTATAGTAAATCAACTGTTTTGCAATAACTTTGAATCCGTTTTTAATTATGAAATGATAACTATTTTTTATGTGATCTACATCGGACAATAAGACCGAACGTTGTCGTGATGAAAAATTTTGGACTCACCAACAAACTGCCAAAACATTCAGTTAGTTTCGACATAACGGTCTTTTCATTTCCGCTCTATCTTGTGAAGCAACAGTTATTTAAAGATTTTAGCCTTTCTCTACAGAAAGGTAGCATAACTACGAGAAAACCTGATTTTTTATTGTTACATACCATTTAACTCAGCTCGACGAGATCGGAAAATGTCTGTGTGTATGATTTAAGATGTCTACGCAAAATAGACGTGAATAGTTTCGAACCGTGTATATTTTTGTTGAGAACAAGCCTCTAGAAGACCCAATACCAAATTGCATGACAAGATTGTCCACTAATGTTTGAATAACAACTGATCGTGTCAGACGGCTTCTAGTTTTCATCATCCATGCATAAAAGCAGAGGTGAAATTGAATGATTCGCGGTACGGATTGGTCCACCATCCCCCATATTCTCCAGATCTGCCCCTCAGCGACAATTATCTATTTCCAAGCATGAAAAAGTTTCTCCAGAGAAAAAAATTTTCGTCCAAAGTTGAGGTCATTGCAGATACGGAAGTCTATTTTGAAGACCTTGAAAAAATCTTTCTGGCTTCCTCTATAGAAAGGCATAAGAATTGCTGGAGAAACCGACTTTCGAATGGAGCCTCGGAGACCCATAGTGTTATATACCATTCGACTCAGTTCGACGAGATCGGAAAATATTTGAACGCGCTCAATTTTCTCAGAGATGGCTAAACCGATTTTAACAAACTTGGGATCCCTATTTTTCACTTGGAGCTGTTAGCGAAACTTGGGATCGTTTGAAAGCTACTGTCGGGCCATTGATCAAGTTCGAAGATCAAATGACTTTTGGTTCCGGAGATATGATTGTATAAGTGACGTAACCGACAAAAAGCGTTGTATTTTTACGCGCTCAATTTTCTCAGAGATGGCTGAACCGATTTTAACAAACTTGGGTTCGTTTGAAAGCTACTGTCGGGCCATTGATCAAGTTCAAAGATCAAATGACTGTGACTTTTTGTTCCGGAGATATGATTGTATAAGTGACGTAACCGACAAAAAGAGTTGTATTTTTACGCGCTAAATTTTCTCAGAGATGACTGAACCGATTTTAACAAACTTGGGCTCGTTTCAAAGCTACTGTCGGGCCATTGATCAAGTTCGAAGATCAAATGGCTGTGACTTTTGGTTCCAGAGATATGATGGTATAAGTGACGTAACCGACAAAAAGCGTTGTATTTTTACGCGCTCAATTTTCTCAGAGATGGCTAAACCGATTTTAACAAACTTAGACTCGTTTGAAAGCTACTGTCGGGTCATTGATCTAGTTCAAAGATCAAATGGCTGTGATTTTTGGTTCCGAAGATATGATTGTATAAGTGAGGTAACCGACAAAACAAGTTGATTTTTACCACTCTTATATACATAAGGGTGCCAATATTTTGGGATCACCTCTAATTTCGTGAAGCGCTAGTGCTCAAGAGTTTAAGTACCTCGAAAAATGTCCTCATGCAAAATTTGAGCTAAATCGGAAATGCGTAAGTGGTGCTGCCCGGCTGTTAAGATTTGAAAATTTTTTATCTTGAAAAAGCACCATAAGGGGGAGTACATGAAATTTCCAAAATCGAAAATTTTTTCTGGTGCCGAAACTCTTAAAACTTCATGAAAGAAAAGTCGAGATTTAGTGTCACCTAAAAAATTTTTTTTTGAAAAAATCTACTTTCTGGGAAATTTTGATATTTAAATCCCAAAAAGTCCCAAAGTCCCAAAAAGTCGATTTTTCAAAAAAAAATTTTCTCGAGATGACACTAAATCTCGACGTTTCATGCAATTCTAAGCTTTTTGGCATCAAAAATTTTTTTTCGATTTCGGAAATTTCATGTAAGACGTTCCCAGACGTTGCTCCTTTCGATTACAATTTTTTTTCGGTCGACTTCGCCAATTAAGATGAAGTCAAAATCTCGATCGATTCGTGGATTGCGGTTAAACCAACTTTCGAATGCTTGAAAACAGTATTTGAGAATAGACTGAAAGATGGGAAAAAGTAGTGTCTGGCGATGGTTAATACTTTGATTATTGAATTTTGAATATTTTTTTCTATTGACAAAGTCGATTTTGTGCAGTGTTCAAATTCGTTTTTGCTGGTAAATTTACAAAAAAAAAGTTTACGGTCTAGTCAGGCCTTTTGCAGCTGCTGACAAGAACCCTGATTTTCGTGACAAAAAAGATTTTATTTGGATGTACAAGTAGGAGTGTCTCCTACTTAAAAATTCATAATGGGCTTGTGTTTTAGTCCTGATTTAAAAAGCTGTCGCAACAACGGGAAATAGCTACCGTGGTAACAGGATGGATTTTTCTTTGAAAAGGGCATCAATCTATCCAGCTGTACTCAATTTGAAAAATATTGGGCAATCTACTCACTGAACAGAGTTGAAGAGATGATAGAAAAAAATGGTAGCTTAGGTTAACAAACAGGGAGTCCAAAATATGATAAGTAGTTCAAAAACTTAAGACAATTTTGTTATGTAAAATGTCTTGTAAATCCATGAAACGTCAAGATCTGGTGTAATCTAAAAAGTGTCAAAGAGTTAACTTGAAACAAATCGGGATAACACCAGATCACGACGTTTCATGCATTTCTAAGACAATACACGAAAACCGGATAATTGAAAATTCGTGTAAAAAACGCGTAACTTCGGAAATTCGCGTAAAAAACGACATAACTTTACGCGGATTTCCACCACGCAAAACAAGCCGCGTAAAAAACCTCAATGTAGTAGTTTCAAAATTGTGTTCTTTCTTTCGTTGACCCTTTCAGTCATTTTCGGTTTTCAGTAAATAATGCATACTGTGCTGCATCGATATTCAACCGAAGCTTCCTTTGAGAATCGATAATGACAGAGGATGTAACACAATGATTTTTACCGGTTGGTACTAGTATCTAAGGAGTGTATCGATAAGTAGTTAGCAACATTCAAACAGTTATTACTCTGAAATGACTTAATTTTTTGCAGCGGGTTTGCGGTGACATGTTTGTTTACATGTCAATAACAGCTGCGCAATCGATTGGTTTCGGTACGGTTTATCGTTTCAATGATGAGTCGAATTGATCCAGAAACGCGAAAGAAAATTCTGCACACTTGGTGCTTTGAAAGTGGTGTCATGTACAACGAAATTGCAAAACGGGTGAAAGTGCACCACACCAGTGTCAAAAATACTATCGAGAAGTTCGGTAAGACTTTTTCCATGAAGGATTTGCCCCGATCCGGTAGGAAAACGGGACCCAGCCAGCCCGGCCGGGACTTACAAGTGGTTGAGTACATCAGGAAAAACCCATCGGCGTCGATGCGGGATTTGGCCAAGGAGTTCAACTGATCCAGCATCGGGATGATTAAACGGATCAAAGTTCGGAACTCCCTGGAAACGTACAAGAAACAGAAGGTGCCGAAAAAGTCCCTGGTACAGAAAGTTCAGGCCAAAACAAGAGCGCGAAAACTGTATAACCGGATTCTACAGAATAAAGAGACGGATGCATCCTGATCGACGACGAAACCTACGCCAAGGAAGACTCTCGAGCGCTGTCCGGAACGCAATATTATACGAAATCGGTGTACCAGGACCTGGACGACGCTGACACCACGGTGGCGATGGAAAAGTTTGGGCAGAAGGTGTTGGTCTGGCAAGCAATTTGTACCTGTGGTTTGCGGTCGTCGATTTTCTTCACGAAGGGCACAATTAACGCCAAGATGTACGAGGAAGAATGTTTGAAGGAGAGAATGCTGCCACTGTACTGAAAGCATAAGGCTCCTCCTCTCTTCTGGCCGGATTTGGCTTCAGCCCACTACGCCACTCCGTTCTACAGTGGTTGTCAAAAAATAATGTACAATTCGTGGAAAAGGACATCAACCCACCGAACTGCCCGGATCTTCGGCCAATTGAAAGGTATTGGGCAATTGTCAAGCGGCACTTTCGGAAGGAAGGTACAGTGTCCCAAAACATGCAGGAGTTAAAAAAAACTGGACAGCTGCCACCAGGAAAGTCACAAAAGTAACTGTGCAGAATTTAATGAAGAATGCCAAGTCCAAAGTGTGAGAGTTTCACAGAAACTAGGATTTTCTTCAATATAATCAGTGAAATGCATAAAAATGTAATTTTTCTGCAATATATCGAAAACTGATGTTAAAATATGTTTTTTTCGCTTTTTTCTTCAATTATCAATGTTGTTAACTACTTTTCGATACGCTCCTTATAGTAGATTTTGTTTCCACAGTGATTCTGGAGTGTAATTACCTTGATTCATCGATTTTCATTATATCGATGAAAGAATGAGAACTGAAATTTTACTGATTTTATTTTGGTTTCGTCTAGTCGTAGAGATACGGGTGACGTTGGCATTGGTACTCTCTTCTGTTGCTATGAGAGACGAAAATGCTTCGTCTCTCTTCGTTTGTTTTGGATTTTGGATTAAATGTTTTGTTTGATGATACATCATCAACACACCGCGGAACCGGAAACTGAGGACTAATTTTGGTTAAACCGGTTTCCAGTTCTCGGTTCCGAAAGTACTTGAAATTGTGATCAAAAACCATTTTTTAATCCACCTAGTGGTTCAATAGTGCCTTTCTCATGTCAATTAAAACAGTCTTCTGAAATCCTCATTACGAAAATTAATGACTCAAATAAGGGCTGATAACTTCTGATGAAAAAATCATTCAGATCCACAACATTTTTGAAACCAAAAGTATAAGCAATAATACCTCTGAACTGCATTATTGGCCAGATAGAAAAAATACGATTTGTCAGTTACGTTACTTATACGATTAAATGACCAGAAGCAACAGCAAAATCATCTTCGAACTTGATTCACAATCCATAAGTACCTTTCAAACGAGTCCGACCTTGTAGAAATCGACTTAGCTCTCTCCGAGAAAACTGAGCAGAGAGAAAAAAATGCGCGTTTTGTAGAATACGTCACTTTTACCATTATATCTACAGAATCAGATGCGACGGTGCATTGAGCTTAGAATTTGATAAATAACCAAGTAGCTTTTAAACTTTGTTGAAATTGGTTCAGCCACTCTCGAGAAAATTGAGTGGAGAGATGAAATGTGCGTTTCGTTGGTAACGTTGGTAACGTCAATGGCTGTCACTTTCGGCTTCGAAGATAAGTGACGTAACCAACAAAACGCGTTGTTTGTTTACCGCTCAATTTTCCCAAAGATAGATCAATCGATTTTAACAAACTTAGGCTCGTTTGAAAGTTACTATTGGGCCATTGATCAAGTTCGAACATTGAACGGCTGTACCTTTCCATTCCGGAGATATAATGGTATAAGTGACGTAACCGACAAAACGCGTTGTTTTTTACCGCACAATTTGATCAGAGATGACTGAGCCGATTTCAACAAACGTAGGTTCATCTGGAAGCTACTATTGATTTGTGGATCTAGATCAATGATCAAATGGCTGGCGCTTCCGGTTCCGCAAATATATATATGGTATAAGTGACGTAAGCGACAAAACACGTTGTTTTCTACGTTGGCTAGTGTGTTGTTGAGAATTTCAAACCGGTATTTAAGGTCTGAGGACAGAGGGTCGCGTGTTGAGTTTTAAATCGACCACGTGGCTCGCTCAATTCCCTTTGCGCATCGTATTTCTCTTGTACTCTCTCGTATACGAGCAAACTGTACCGGGTTGCCAGCATACATTTTATTATTTTGATAAGAAGTTTTATCACATTAATCTATCGTATGGGTTGAACATTACATGGATTCCAACGAACAATGAAAAAATATTCAACTTTCATAAAGATTGAATGTCTGTGTGTTTGGCAGCCATGTCGAGCCAATTTCATTTCTCTCTCCTTTTTCAGAATGCTATCAGGAAACCAAAGCGAAAAAAATGACGAATGCATTGAAACTGACTTTGTTTCACAGAAAAATAACAGACTTTATTTTTATCGCGATAACATATATGTTTTTATGTACTAATCGCATCTACACTAAATTATTTAGACTTTGTCACGGTAGATTTATGATACAATCCTTCAAAGCCGAGATATTCGATGAACAAGTAGAGGTATGCATTTCCGAGCGTTCCAATTTTCAGCAGTTCTCCAGTCAGAAAAAAATACAATACGACCGCTAAACTCAATGAAACATTCTGAAATTTCACAGAATATTCTCAACTAAATTTCGAAGATATTGTCAGGTGGGTTTTTCTATATTCTGCACCGTTTCCAAGAAAATTTAATTTGAAACGGGAAAATAGCAAAAAACCTATCACTTTATGGTACTGTCCTCAGCCCTTAAAGCGAAGATTTTCAAGATTCGATGAAAAGTTTTTTGAAGAGAATCACCACTGGGAGGATGGTTCTCTACACAGGTTTTTCATTACGAAGTCATTAATGATCAAATCAAAAGAAAGAAAAACTTAACAGAAAAGATGATTTTTCGGAGAACAAATACGCTCAGAGACAGGACTCGAACCTGCGTTCTTATGCATTCCGTGCATACGCGCTACCATTTCGCCACCCTGAACCTTGTAATAGACACAACTCTAAAACACGGTTAGGCATGCTAGAACGTACATCGAACATGGTCTACGTCCTGGCCGTCACTCGACCGGTACCATACACCCAAACATCTTCTCTGTTCATGCACGTATGCACGAAATGCATAAGAACGCAGGTTCGAGTCCTGTCTCTGAGCGTATCTTTTTCCAAAAAATCATCTTTTCTGTTAAGTTTTTTCATTCATTTGGCTTCTCCAATATATGTTTCCACTCAGTCATTGTAAAAATTGAACTTAGTTATATGGCGAATTTACATCAAACCAACTAAAAGTAATCGTCATTAATGATCGTTTAAGATAAATATTTGTTCAAATTGTCTCAATTTGTAAAGTGGCTCGAAATTATCTCCCTATGACTTTGAAATAAGTTTCTCAATTCGGTAAATCTTTAAATGTAATTCTTCAATTATGAAAAAAATTGATTGTCGGATAAGTTATCTGTCAGAGTCAAAGTTTGGTCCCAAATTCTTCGCTTCTCCCACCTGATGTCTCATACGAAAACAAAATTAAGATTTTTTGACTGTGAATATATTGTAATCAATACCTTGAAGAGTACCGGATTGTACTAAACGCACATGACTGTTTTCATTTGTTTCACGTTTCGTCTTCGACTCATCAGTGCATTAGCAGTTCATGTTGAATTAGAAGGTGGCTTGAAATCAATCCCGTCTACTGCTAAAATTTGAGCGGGACAAACTAATACCAAAACATCCACCATCATTGTACGCTTTCGGGCGGTTATTGTCCTGCAATTCGATGGCCCCTACGAAAGGAGACACCGCAGTGTTCGATTGGTAGTCTACATCATCATCGGCCAGCACAACGCTGAAAGGATAGTTGTGCCATAGAATAGTTATAAATTTTAAATTAACTGAAAAAAACTACATAAATAAACCATGAATCTAAAACAATGTTCAACATTGTTGTCGCCGTTGTGATGAAAAAGTTTTTTACTACTCCGTCGACCGACCGTGGGTCATGCCACTTCGTGTCGTAACACAGACCGTGTCGGTCGGTCGGTCGGTCGGTCGGTCGCTGATTCAGCAGCAATGAAGCACTGAAAAACCGTACCATACGAGAACTCAGCTCGGTCACATATCGATTAATATCCACCGGCGTGCCAGTTCTCACTCTCACGCGATCGGAAGCGGAGTTTCGGCAAACGAAACGCGACCGGGGAAGGATGGGACGAAGGCCCAGCGAAAGTAAGCCACGAGGAAGATTAGTGTGAATCTAGGTATGTACGTTCCCCATCAAGAACTCGGGGCCAGGGCATTGAACTAGATTTTCATGCGAATTTACGTCCCAGTACTCACTCTCAATATGCCCGTCGAGGGGAACTCATCTTTGAAACTTCACACTCGCTCGCTCTCTCTGTCTCTCTCTCCCGAAAAACGATGGCAGCAAAAGCAGTTTGTGTAGTGGTTCTACATTACAGTTCTTGGCCTTCGCGTTTCTTCGCGCTTCAATGGCTGCCGGCTGTCTTGCTTGGGATCAGAAGCAGGTTGGATCATGTTTTTATTATTTTCTTTTTCGTTGGCGTGT